>NC_135862.1:703521-746021 GCF_031162955.1 Sander vitreus | reverse complement strand
AAGCATCGGCCATTTTTCCAGGGCTTCAGCCCCGAATATAGTTTTAAATGTAGGCAACACAAAGTTAAAAAGGCTATTAACTGGGCAAGCCAAATGGCATTTTAATTTAATTTAATCTTTATTTGACAGGAACAGTGCATATTAATAAACATGTCTGTAAATGTCTAAAAAAAACAATTAGCCAAAAGGCTAGTTTTCATCTGCAGTACCTGGCCAGATGTTACAATAGGCTCCTTAAAAAACAATGATAGGTATCCTAACATGAGCGTAACATTAAATACAAAGAGTGTGCACTAGAGAAAATCACATTACATTCGTGTCTTGTATAAACAACTAAAATCACATTTCATTGTAAAAAAACACCAACATAAATATAATTAAATAAATCTATAGCCTATATAAACCATACATATAGTTCATATCAGTTGGATCAATGTTGACATTTTTGGGTTGTGACTAGCCATTGTTTTTGCATTAGACTTACATCAGTGATATGATGAGAACTCTCTTAATGATTGTGGAACTGTATTCTCAGACTGACGTCATGAAGTGGTGTATGTGTGACACGCCAATCCGTATGCCATTATTGGCGTGTTATCAAGACTCATACTCTCTTTTTAGGGTGTTCATCAACGCCGTTTGGCCTCCATTGACTTACATTACCTTGCGACTGCGTGTGAATTGACGCCGAAGACAGTAGTATGAAAGGGCGGAAATCCGCGTAGGGAGGTTGGTCGGGGGGGAGGATGGGTCAAACACAGGACTTTCACCCAGGAGACCAGGGATTGTGTCCCGCGTGTCACGTTATCTTCGTGTCCCGCGTGTCATGTTTCCTAAACTCAACCGTCGCTTTCTTCTTTTCCTAAACCCAACCCATCCGCTGTATCCGGCGCTCAAAATGTGTGCAAATAACACGCCACTTGGCTTTAGAAAGTGGCGTGTATGTTTACGAAAAGTCATGATATCACATTGGTATTCCGCTGATGTGCTGCCCTAAAGCACAAGACAGCCTGGCTGAATGCAGTATTTCTCAGTAGGATTGTGCTAAGCGCCGAACGTCCTCAAGTCCTAGAAAAGCCCCTGTCAAGGTTTCTGTGATAGGGAACGGTTTCTGTGATAGGGAACGGTTTCTGTGATAGGGAATGGTTTCTGTGATAGGTAACACTTATATGATAGGGAACTAGCCTGGGAAAACCCTGACCCTTGAAATTTGCTCTGCAAGTCCATCTGGCCAATGGCCCATTCAAGCCCATTTCCAATTTTTCCAAATCAAGGCACCAATCCTCACCTGAAGCTGTGCCAGTTCCTGCTGGATTCTGGTCCACTTCCTGTTCCTTCGAGCGGGCATAAGGTGGATCTGGATCATGTTTTTGATGCTCTGCTTCATCTTTATCCGGACCCTGAACCTGGTATGGACTGGAGTGAAGACTCTGCTGCTCCGGTCTGAGACTCTGAGGATCCTTTATGAGACTCTGAGGATCCTGGTGTGCGTCCAGGTTCATTGTCTCCTTTCTGTCAGAGAGTTCAGCTCTGAAACGAGACGCACAGATACTCAGTCTCACATATATTTGGAGCGTTATTCATCCGGACATGCATTCCTGAGATCGTCTAGTTTCAAATGATACCAACATCTTCACTCTAGCTTTAAAACAGAGACCCAGCCCTTTTTTAACCCAGCCCTAAATATTTGTAGCAGCATTGCTGGAGGAGCCTGAGAACAACGACGGCTTCTCTGTGACCGTTATAAAGAAGGAAATTAAAAAAAGGTTCATAAAGTTTTTGTCCACTTTGAATGAAGTGTGTTTTAAATTTAACTTTAAGTTTATTTATTTCAAAAAGGGACAAATGAACATTTTGAAGAATGTATATATATATATATATATATATATATATATATATATATATACAGGATTATAGCCAAAGGCTAATTTCCATCCTTAGTCCCTGACAGGTTGATGGTCCTTATAAGTTAAGTTAAATGAATAAAAAATCAGAGTAAAACATCACAATAAAAAATTACAGAAATTACAGATCAACATCAGAGGACAAATTACAGATTATCCCAGCTAATGACAACAGGTTTGATTTTGGTCGCTATTTTTTATCTGTTTTGGAAAATGAGGTGAGAGTTGATAATTCACGTATTGCAACACGGTCTCACGGCAGTTTTGTGTAATTGTCATGTTATTTATCGTACGTTATATCTATTGATTCGTGTACAACAACACGTTTATCTCGTTTTTTTCGTGGTGGCCAGCATGAAATGGGAACCATCTATTCGAGGTTGGGTTTCGGAAAAAAACAACGGGGAAAGGACTCCTCACACGCCGGGAGGCAGCCGCGGGGGACGCGCGACAATACGGGACGGTTGTGATTAGGAAAACAACGGGGAAACAAAAACGCCACACGCAGGACGCGATCCCCGGTCTCCTGGGTTAAAGTCCCGTATTGTTTGACCCATCCACCACCCCAACCAACCACCTTACGCAGATTTTCGGCTTTTCATACTACTCCGTACCGTATTCGTGCTGTGATCACGTAATATGCTTCCCATTGAAATACATTACTTTACATTTTTGTGCTGGTCACCACGAAAAAAACGAGAAAAACATCCCCGTGAACACGAATCAATACATTAAATAACGTGACCATTTCACGAACTGCCTGGGTTGACGCGCTTGGTATAGAGTTCCAGGTATTGGTTGCTCTAAAGGAAAAAATGGCCTGGCCAAATGCACTTCTCCTAAAGATGATGAAAGTCCTGATTATTTACATGGATTGGTGATGTTGATTTCGGGGCTGTTTCATGTTAAACTGAAAGGATCTTACTCTTTAAAGGTCCAATGTGTAGGAGTTTCTCCCATCTAGCGTTGAGATCATATATCAATCAACTCTCTGGCTCCACGCAGTTCAAAGTACGTATTCCAGCTACGGTAGCCTTCACACTTCAAGAAGACGGCCTCTTGCTCGTTTCAATCTCCTTTTTCTGGGCGAAGAAGACGAAGACTCCTGTTCCTGAAATTTGGATTTTGAATACGTGTGGTCCTCCATGTTTCCTTCTTCAAACCTGCCGGGGCCGGGAAGCTACGATACCCGTTAGCAGCATTAGCAGCAGCTGTGAGCTTATCATGTGACAGAGAAAACCTGAAAGGTGGAGCAGTATGTCCTGTATGTCCCTTATACACACTAAGGTGGAGCAGTATGTCCTGTATGTCCCTTATACACACACTAAGCTGGAGCAGTATGTCCTGTATGTCTCTTACAAGATGGAGCTTGAATATGGAGCGTCTGCCCCAGTTCATGTAAACGCAAATGTAACATTTCAAACCAAAAGGAATCCTCTGAATTGATGGTGGAGGTCAATATTCATGAAAAAGGACACGTTTGTGAACGGGCAACACAGATTTAGATAATGAACAACTAAACAGGTTCCACACTGGACCTTTAACAAAAAGGATCTTTCTCTGCTGCAGCTCTGCAATCATCTCTTTCAGAGAAACGGTTTCTTTGATTAACACATTTGAATCTCTGATATTGTCTTTTTATCCAGTGTATGACAGGTAACACTAAGAGAAAATCGTCCTGCGGCAGTTTTTAACTATATATGAACGTGTACTGTGTCTCATCTGAAGCCATTATATCTGCTCTGTGAAGTCTCCGCACTTCACAGCAACGTTTCCTGCATTAATAGAGAAATCCCACGGGTGGTAATTATGTTTGAGCACAGATAACAAGGATTGCATTTCATACTTGGATAATAACTATTAAAAAGGAGTGTTTTCCAATTAATTAAACACACTGTCTTTAAGTAACCTCTGGACATTTGGCCCGCGGGCTAAGCTAATTCATGAGCTGCTGTGGGGGAAACAAACGAGCGCTCCTTTCATGTGAAAAACCTTCACAAAAGAGTCGCCACCGCGGAGAATACGAGGAGAACATTTCCCTGAATATTCAACTTTGTACATGCAAATTGTTAACATAACTTTTTGATATGATAAAAGCGCGTTACGGTGTCGTCTCGGGCCCCCCCGGGGGTGATGGAGGGGGTCTCGACTCAGCGATGATGAAAGAGGCGTCAGAGCTTTTCCGCACCATTACTCAGTACTGTATTTAAGGAGACGCCTCTGGAGTATCATCACCAGCAGAGGGGAATAAGAGGTGTGTTCACCTCCGCCTGCCGCCGCGCAGCGCTTTAATGAAAGATGCTTAAAAAAGCGTGAAAATGCCATCCCATAATCTGCTGGACCCATCTGTAGAGGAGCAGCTTAAGAGCCGGCGGTGCAGCCATGCTCGTGATGTGCTTAGAGACTCCTTAAGGAGAATGTTTCCACATTACTCTGGCTTCATTACGCCAAATCAATATTCAGTTAGCAGCGCGGGTTATAGACTCCGCCGGGAATCAAACCGCACAACTGCTCCGGGAAAATGAGAGCCGCTTGAATTTGATGTTTCTTTTACAGAGAGAAACTGTCAGCTGGGGCCTTCAGCGAGCTACATGACAGTTTATTCAATTCAAACTACGTTATTTATCCCTAAAGGGAAATTCAATTTTGCAGTCAACCAGTCACACAGAACAACAAACAGAGCAGAATAATCATCGCAATCATTCAATCAACCAACATGTCAGCAGCAAGTCAACAAATGGGAAACCCAGGCAACAGCAGCAAAGCACACACATGTTGCTAAATATAAGATGAATTATGTAAATATACAACCATAATCCAACTTAAGTGAAGTAATAAATACATAATTCAAAGCATTATGCTTCCCCAGAATTACAAGCTCTGGATGCATCGAAAAGAATCTACAAGAAAGAACATGGCCAGAATTACCCATGATTCCCTTTGTTTTTAATGACGCCTGAGTGAATGTTCTTAGCTTTTTGTCTTCAAGTTGTTATTGTGTTGTTATTGTTGGAGCTTGTATTGCAAGACTAATGTCATAACATCTATCCATCTATCTATCTATCTATCTATCTATCATCTATCTCTCTATCTATCTATCTATCTATCTATCTATCTATCTATCTATCTATCTATCTATCTATCTATCTATCTAGCATCTATCATCTATCTATCATCTAGCATCTATCATCTATCTTTCTATCTATCCATCTATCCATCTATCTATCTATCTATCTATCTATCTATCTATCTATCTATCTATCTATCTTTCTATCTATCTATCTATCTATCTAGCATCTATCTATCTATCTAGCATCTATCATCTATCTATCTATCTTTCTATCTATCCATCTATCCATCTATCTATCTAGCATCTATCATCTATCTATCATCTATCATCTATCATCTATCTATCTATCTATCATCTATCCATCTATCTATCTATCTATCTATCCATCTATCATCTATCTATCTATCTATCCATCTATCATCTATCTATCTATCTATCCATCAGTCCACTCACTCTGACATCTCTCCATCAGTGCATGAATAGGTCCTGAGCGTGTGTGTCTGTGTTTCAGGCCTGTTTGTAGTGATTTGTGATGACTCTGTGATGACAGAGTGGAAATTGTAATTTCCCCACTGGGGATCAATAAAAAAAGTATAATTAGTTGTCTTCACACCATTGAACAGAAATGTCAGAAAAAGTATCGATTTTCCCCCCAAAAAAATGTCGGAAAAAGTGGCAAAAATAATGAAAAAAATTTGAAAAAGGCTTCTAACAATACTAAAAATATTAGAACATTTTGTCTGCAGAACTTGTTTTGAACTTGTCTTAAGCATCACAGTAATCCAGTGATTGTTGACATTGGACTTCCTGTTTACATTCCCAAAGCATTATGGGAACTGTAGTGAAGTTAAGGTTAAGTTGTAATCTTAGAGCTAGTTGGATTTTCCCTTCAAACAGAAGTAAGTGAAAGAATAATAACAGAAGTGATATCAGGATGCACACAACTAATCAAGAGAGAATGAAACAGATAGCTGGCTGCAGAAACAAAATGAGAGGATGTGTTCAGACAGGGCCGGCGCCTTAAAAAGCTTCAGGACAGTTCTGTAATTAGGATCAACGGATATTAATCAGCAAAGCTTTTACCTGCAGACCTGGAGGACTCATGCAGCCTCTGTTCCTCTGTTCACCCGGAGCAGAGACAACACGGAGACTTCACCATCAACAGACCGGAGCGACGATGTGTTTCTGCTGCTCCCTCATCTGTGACCAAGGCTGACGGGACTCTCACTCTTCAGTCTTCTTCAGATGCTCCGATGCTAATTATAGGACAAACAAATCAGATTAGACTGTGGCAAAGTGAGCCGAGCTTAGACACACTCTGACCCTGTTAACCCCACAAGCTCTGTCTGTGCATCGTTGTCTTTAAATCATTCTAAATACTACACGGAACACGAGTGTTTGTCCACCAAATGAAAGTCTGAATCACCAGCGTAGTAGCTCACTGAGGCTGACTGTGATGTAGGCGCAGCACATGTGGACAAACTGTGCTGTCAGTGAAGGGAACTTAATGGACCTTTTTCACAGCAGACATTTTGACTTGACATAGCAGGAAAAGCACAGCTGGAATTGTTAACCTTAACAATGGCTCAGTTCCATCTAGTGTCCCAGTAAGATATTTCAGTGAGTCAGCATGAACAACACCAGGACCTCTCCTAAGGGGAATGCATAATGGTTTTGAATACACCTGTGCTTTTCCTGCTATGACATGTCAACATGTCTGCCGTGAAAAAGGTCTATATTGGAATAGCCGGCTGTGTGCACTGAGGGGGCCATACATATTCCACTTTTAATAAGCCTCATCTCAAACATTAAGGCTTAAAGCAAACCAGATATGTGATCACTTTAGTTTTAAAGTCTGAGTCTAAGTCTTCGATTCTTAAGGTGTGACTACTAGAAGACTTAGAAAAGACTATGGTCTGACACCATCTCACATCTACCGTTAAACACTGTCACCAGATGTAAAGACTGGAGATCTTGCAGGGTCACACATTGCAAACTTTAACCAAGCTAGCTAGACTTTAGTCTTTTCAGTATTCTAGGGTAGTGTACACTATGATGGTCCAGACTCTCAGGATTTCATTCAGATATTAGTCAGAGACAGAGGAATGGTTTGGTGTCTGAACCCCTGCCCAGGTTTCGATGTATTGATTGTGGAGGACAGGCCTTTAGGGGGCGACAAGCCTGTAGGGGACGACAGGCCTGTAGGGGACGACAGGCCTGTAGGGGACGACAGGCCTGTAGGGGACGACAGGCCTGTAGGGGGCGCTGTGATTAGCAAACATCATTCATATTAATGTGTTGTGTTTGATGTTTCAGCTGCTGTTTGATCAAATGAAACTGATGTAAACTCATTATTGGACGATTATTCATTTTGTATATTAACACTCTCAAGTCTCTCTCTCTCTCTCTCTCTCTCTCTCTCTCTCTCTCTCTGTCTCTCTCTCTCTCTCTCTCTCTCTCTCTCTCTCTCTCTCTCTCTCTCTCTCTCTCTCTCTCTCTCTCTCTCTCTCTCTCTCTCTCTCTCTCTCTCTCTCTCTCTCTCTCTCTCTCTCTCTCTCTCTCTCTCTCTCTCTCTCTCTCTCTCTCTCTCTCGCTCTCTCTCTCTCTCTCTCTCTCTCTCTCTCTCTCTCTCTCTCTCTCTCTCTCTCTCTCTCTCTCTCTCTCTCTCTCTCTCTCTCTCTCTCTCTCTCTCTCTCTCTCTCTTCCTCTCAGTGTTGAGTCTCTCAGCAGCAGCTAGAAACACACAAACTGAACTGATGCTCCTGGACTTTCCTCCGTTTTTAAACCTCCTCTTCCCTCCTCCTCCTCTTCCTCCTCCTCCTCTTCTCTTCCCTCTGCTGTCTCGGGGAACCGCGTGCTTTGGCTCTCCGATGTGAGGAGTTGGCCCGTGCGTAATAGTCGGGCTCCGTGTGCGCCGCCATGGCTTATCCTCCTCAGGGTTTCCTGTTCCAGCCGTCCGTGTCTCTGGCTCTGCACTCCTGTCCGTCCTTCGGCTCCGGACTCCTCCTGGGACCGAGGACGGAGGAGCTGGGCCGCTCCTCTTCGGGCTCAGCCTTCGCTCCGTACTCGGGATCAGCGAACTCTCCCGGTTTCAGCTCGCAGCTCCCGTACGGCGGGGAGCCCCGGGCCGCCGCCGCCGCCGCCGCCGCCGCGCTCGGCTCCTTTGTGGTGAGTGTCCTCAGCGGAGTCATCTTTATTTACAGACTATATCACATGTATTAAACAGGGTTTCGAATGAACTTTGTGTCCAGAATGCAGCCAGAGGGTTAATGAATGAAATGGCAGATTTCAAACCATCTGCATCGCATTTTGGGTTAACTTCTGTTGTTTTAAATGCAGAACTTTCTGTCCAATGGCTAATGGATGTTCAAATGTTATCAACAGATTAAGATTGTTTATTTTTTATTTACTTATTTTTGTTGTGGCTGGTGAGTGAAGCAAATCTAACAGCCACTCGCATATTTCACCAGCATTTAGCGTTTTCGAGGGGGTCCCAACATATAACACAATCATTATCATCATAACAGCAGATACATACAACACAACTATCAAAACGACAACGGGCAAAACCATCTTCATTCATACAATCATAAGAAACATAGAAAGACTATACAACCTCCTGAATAGGAACATGATTTGATCCATGAGTTAGAATAATAAGGATGCAAAAGAAAGACAAGTGTAGAGCAGTTACAAGTAGAGGTTTGCAGGTTTCAAATTGTCCAAGAGGCACGAGTGAGATGATTTTGAAGGAAGTGTATTAATAATAATATCACACACGTTGAACCGAAACACTTTCCAACCAACGCAGAGAGTTTGTAATCTGCCTCCAGATAAAACGACCTTAACCCAGACACAGAGCAGCGGGTTGGCTTCTGGTTCCGGGGTTCTAGTTGGAGATAGAAACCCAAAAAGAATCGCTCGTGATCGCAAACTGAGGAGTGTCAAAGAAACGGAAACGGACATTTAAACATGAAATAATGTGGACAGCTTCAGCTGCTAACTGTAGTTCAACCTCGGGGCTAAATGGAGTTATTTATTGATCACGAGAAAAGTCTCTTCAATTTCATGTTTTCTTTTTTTTACATTTTTAGTGAAATTAAATTCAGAAGAGGAAAACTAAAAACCCGCGAGCTGTGTAGAGATGAAAAAAAAAAGAAATCACTTTTTTAAATTTCAGATGGGTGTTTTTTCTCACCCGACATCATTTTGCACTTTTTAATTTAATCTGTTTTGTTTTTATTTTTTTCCTTCTTTCTCATGAATTTAAACCAAATATTTACCTGGAATACATTTGAGAGATTAAAATGCATTTTTAATTTATTTATGATTTATTAGAGAATCACCCGAAACAAACTGAATCCATCCAGATGTGTGAAATGAATCTAAGCAGATTCAAATAATATTTAATAGTTTGTTTGTGGAAGTTGCAGCTTTATTCTGAAATATTTAAAGATTTAAAGAAAGTCAGGTTCATTATCTATCTAATAGATCTAACTAATCTGCTCTGGTGCAAAACAATGAAAAATAAAACAGAAATAAACAGAAATACTGCCACAGTCAAGAACATAAATGTAGAAAAATGACCACAACATATGAAGAAGATACTATTCAAATACTACAAGTGTTATGACCAAATATGTGACGTGTAGAGATGCAAAGATGAATGCTTAGTTAATACATTAATGTGCAACTAGTATGAGTCATTTTTGATAATAAAACAGGTAAACTTGTGTGCTGTCAGCTTGTTAAATGTTTCTTCTCTCCTCTGGGACAGTCAACTGAACCCTCCTTCCTTCTGTCCCTTTCTTTCTTTCCTTCCCTACCTCTTTTACATACTTCCTTTCTTATGTTTTCTTCCCTACTTCCCGTTTTTTATCCTTATTTATTCTTCCTTTGCTTTCTTTCCATTATTTCTTTCTTCCCTCTTCTTTTCTTCCTTCCTTCCCTCCTTACATACTTTCTTAAAAACTTACTTAAAGTGTAGATCTGCAAAGATTCATTGATTAGTTATCAAATGTTAAATTAATCTGACAATCCATTAATCAGTTTGAGTCATTTTTTTAATGATATATCAGGTAAACGTGTGTGATGTCAGCGTGTTAAATGTGAATATTTTCTAGATTCTTCTCTCCTCTGGGACAGGAAACTGAATCCTCCTTCCTTCCTCTCTCTGTTTCTCTCTTTCCTTCTCTACCTCTTTTACGTACATACTTCTACTACTGAAACTTCTCTACATACTTCCCTTCAACGATGATACAAATAGTTTGTTGCAGCCCTAAAAATCTGTTTATGAATTTGAATCTGTGCAGTTTCGTGCAGGATGTGCAAGAACATAATAATAATAATAATAATATTAATATTAATATTAATAATAATGATAATGATAATAATAATAACAATAACAATAATAATAATAATAATAATAATGATAATATTAATATTACTATTAATAATAATGATAATGATAATAATAATAACAATAATAATAATGATAATACTAATGATAATAATGATAATAATAATAATAACAATAATAATAATAATAATAATAACAATAACAATAATCATAATAATAATAATAATAATAATAATAATAATAACAATAATAATAATAATAATAATAATAATAATGTGAGATTTAAAGACAGACAGCAGTAGAGATAAAATGATAACGTGCTTCTGGATGCACGGTGCGGCCGTGTGCAAATTAAAACCTGTTTGTGTGTTTTAATTAAAGCTTTTTTTAAGCGATAGTCACATTAAGATTAGTAATCTGTTCTCCGCTGAAGAGCTGCCAAGAAAAACAGCTTCGGCTTGCAGACAGAAGACAGTCTGACAGAAAACAGTCTGACAGAAGACAGTCTGACAGAAAACAGTCTGACAGAAAACAGTGTGACAGAAAACAGTCTGACAGAAGACAGTCTGACAGAAAACAGTCTGACAGAAGACAGTCTGACAGAAAACAGTCTGACAGAAGACACTCTGACGTGTGTGTGAAGTTGAGCTGAGGACAGAAAACTGGCGTGGTAATGGTCGGTCCCCGGGCCTCTAGAGAAGAACGCCACGCAGGCCAAGGAGCAGGAGGACAAGAATTTAAAACACTCGATGTTTCGATTCAAAACTATCAGCATTTGAATGATCCGATATCGATGCTTTAAATCCTGAGAAGGATCTTTTTAGAATAGAATAGAATGCCTTTTATTGTCACTATACACATGTACAAGATTAAAAGCAACTCCTTTTCCAGTCCATGTACATAAAATAAATATAACAACATGGAATAAAATAAGTATAGCATATGTATAGTAGCAAAATAGGGCAGTAAGGTGCACAGTTCTGAGACGCTATATACATATAATATATATATATATATATATGGTTTTATATACAGTGTGAAATGTAGTGTGGGTTATTGCACATTATTTGAATATTGCCCAATAGTGGTGATCATATTCAATGAGTGATAGATATTGGACAATGAGAGTAATGATATTGCACAGTATTATCAATATTATCAATAGTATTAAATATTTTGGAGTTTTCGCTGCCCTTTTCAATAAAACATTTGCATTTTTCTCACCTTTTTAGAGGACTTTTGAAAAGCAAAGGAAACAGAGAGTTTTTTTTTTTACTTTAGGAAACAAACTGAGCTACGTCACGTTCTGAGTCACGTGGTAACCTTCAGGAAGTGAAGTAACATCTGATTTTTCAGGGAAGGACATTCTTTAATAATCTCTCCATTTCCTGTTTCAGAGTCCAGGGTATGATCCGTCCTCGGGTGTCTCCGGCTCCTTGGACTACCACCCGTTTGGGGCCCTGGGGCCCTATCCTTACGGAGACCCCGCCTACAGGAAGAACGCCACGCGGGACGCTACGGCCACGCTGAAGGCCTGGCTCAACGAGCACCGGAAGAACCCGTACCCCACCAAGGGAGAAAAGATCATGCTGGCCATCATCACCAAGATGACGCTGACGCAGGTGTCCACCTGGTTTGCCAACGCACGGCGGCGCCTGAAGAAGGAGAACAAGATGACGTGGACGCCGAGGAACCGGAGCGAGGACGAGGAGGACGAAGACAACATCGACCTGGAGAGAAATGACGACGAGCTGGAGACCAAGAGAGAAGAGGGTGAGTCAGGATGAACAAATCGTTGCAGCTTTAATGCTGTTTATAGTTTTATTTTGTTGGTATTTCTGCATGTTCATGTTTCATATCAGACTGATCTGTGAATCTATGGGCCCTATTATAACGATCTAAGCGCACGGCGTGAAGCGCCTGGCGCAGGTGCGTTTAAGGCGTGTCCAAATCCACTTTTGCTAGTTTGACGGCGGAAAAAAGGATCCGTGCGCCGGGCCATGGTTCAAAAGGGTTGTACTTAGTGTCTTCATTAATCAGAGGTGTGTTTTGGGCGAAACATGCAATCAACCAACCAGAGTTTCAGAGTAGGAGCATTTTACTAATGCTCTGTTAAAATAACAATGAAATACTGCGTTATTGACTTTAGACCAGGTTTTTGTTGGTCAATGGTGCCATCACTTCCCGCTGCCTCAAGATAGCAATACTCCCAGAATGCACCTGAACACACCTCCCTGTAAGAGCAGCACGCCCAGAATGCACCTGAACACACCTCCCTGTAAGAGCAGCACGCCCAGAATGCACCTGAACACACCTCCCTGTAAGACCAGCACGCCCAGAATGCACCTGAACACACCTCCCTGTAAGACCAGCACGCCCAGAATGCACCTGAACACACCTCCCTGTAAGACCAGCATGCCCAGAATGCACCTGAACACACCTCCCTGTAAGACCAGCATTCCCAGAATGCACCTGAACACACCTCCCTGTAAGACCAGCACGCCCAGAATGCACCTGAACACACCTCCCTGTAAGACCAGCACGCCCAGAATGCACCTGAACACACCTCCCTGTAAGACCAGCATGCCCAGAATGCACCTGAACACACCTCCCTGTAAGACCAGCATGCCCATGGGCCACAGATGGGCGCAGGTGCATTTGCTATTTAACGACGCAGGTGCTGGACGGGAAACTGACAACTACGTGGGTCTTAAACTAGCAAAGACACTTGTGTCAGGTTTTGAGCCGCGCCGGGTGCAACATAGGGCCCTGTGAGTTCTTTTGTTTGTTTGTTAAATATACCGAAATCTGTGTCAGGTGTTTTAAAACCAAAGTAAACCAAAACTCTCCTGTGTGTTTGTGCAGCTTCTCGTCTTCCTGCCTCTGTGGGGACCGCCTGTGTATTGGTGTACAGAGAGGACAGCGGTAGCAGCAGCGACACCGACCCAGACTTTAAAGACTCGGGGGACCGGAGGCTGCCGCTCCTCCCTGGCCCCACTCCTCCCCAAAACGCACCCCCGGTGACGGTCAGAGTGCTGGAGACGGAGCAACCGCTGAGCCCACCATCTAAAAAGCACGTTGACTCCTGCGGCGCCATCCAGGGACCGAACCCGGCTCCAAAACCCAAACTGTGGTCCCTGGCTGAAATCGCCACTTCTTCGGATAAAAGTAAAGGATCTAGTGACTCTTTGCAGAGCGGGGGGGCCCCGGCCCGGACGCCGTACCTGCACAACCCCGCCCTGCCCCGACACCTCTACTACGCCTCCCCCTTCGTCCCGGGATGCTCGAGCTACGGTGCTCTGGGGCCGCTGCATGGTGGCTCACCCTTAAGCGGATTACAGCAGACGATGCTGCAGAGAGCCGAGGCGATGGCCAGAGACTGCAAACTGCGCAGTCAGAGCCAGATGGAGCTGCACAAACTCAAGGAAGGCATGACGAACCTTTGAACACTTTATTCACCGAGACCGGTGAACCTAGGTAGACGCTCGATCAATAGATACACGTGTCGACTTTAACATGGGCAGGCGTCAACACTTCAGGCTTTAACACTGTTCAACACACGTTTGTTTACACTTTACTATTTTGGTTGCTTTGGCATACTTTTTAAAATGCTGGGTCAAGACTTTTGGTGTCATTTTTAGACGCTCTGGGTAGGGTGTCATTTTTTTAACGTGCAGGATAAAACCACTAAATTAGGGCTAGGGAAAGATGGTGGGTGGGGTCTTTACTGTTGTCTCTCTTCATACTACTCTCTACTGTTGTCTCTCTTCATACTACTCTCTACTGTTGTCTCTCTACATATTACTCTCTACTGTTGTCTCTCTACATACTACTCTCTACCGTTGTCTCTCTGCGTACGTTGTCTCTCTACATACTACTCTCCACCATTGTCTCTCTACATACTACTCTCTACCGTTGTCTTTCTATATACTACTCTCTACTGCTGTATCTCTTAATACTACGTCATCTTACAGCGCCGCGTTTAGCTGCTGCTCTCCCCGATGCGTGCCATACTTCTGGCGCTGAGAGTCACTGACCAAGCGCCAGTATAAGAGTTAGGAGTGAGATCTGGTTGTTTGGATAATGTTTTATTGTGTAGTTTTTGGTTTAGAAGCCTTACTGGTGATTTTGCTGCTATACTCTGTAACAGTCATTCCACTGCTACATGTAGCTACGTGCTACCGTCAGGGAAACCCGTTTTCTTTGTTGCATATGTTGTTAATTTGTCTGCACGTCGCTCCTTTGATTGTGTAGTTTTCAGTTCAGCTATAACGACACGGACAGGAAGTGTTGACGCCTGCACAGTCTGCTCGTGTGTTGATGTTAATACGTGCATCGGGTGCAATCTAGCCGCAAACCCTGGGACCGGTGTTTTATGGGATTCTCCTCTGAAACGTCCTGGATATCAAAGAAAACTTTATTAAACACGGACGACAGCCTCATGCAGAGGCCTCTGACTTTTATTTAGAAACACAAATATTCAATTTTAGATGTTTTTTCTATGTTGATAAGATGTAATCTTTGTAGTGCGTTTCTGCACAGAACATGAAGTATCATTAAAAGCTAGTTTTATTAATACCGAACTGACCACCTGCCATTTGTTGACGAAGATACATATCGCTCGTATTCACTATCAAAGCTCAGGGGAAATATGAACAGGAGGTTTTTTTTTAATTATCAGCTGCAGAAAATTGAACCATAGAGTTGAGCAGGAGGAAAGGATATGCAAAACTTACGTACATTTTTTACATCTGTTACATTTTCTCGGGGCATCTTTGAGGAATTAATTGTGTAAATTTCAGCCGGACTTGCTTCTCTTTTGATCCTGATCCTACAGCAACAAACAGGAAGTGTGTATCAGTGCGAGCGCTGTGCACAATTACACGCAGAGAGTTTAATCTGTGGACTGAATGGCTCAAAGGGCCATGTTCCATATTTTAATGTTTCATGTTTAGGAGGAAGAGGACGCTCTGCCCAGTGGCTGTGAATGTACTCATGTTTAGTAAAGAGTATTTACATCTTCACTACATTTATCTTGAATCATACTTAATATATCAGTTGTCAACTATTAAATTAACCGCCGACTATGTTGATAATCGATTATCTAAACAGTAAAACTTCTGTGATTGCACAACTCAAAGATATTCAGTTTACTGTCACAGAGGAATGAGGAAACTAAGGCCTCCTGCACACTGGCTGTGCGGCGTGAGCGTGTCATATGTGTGGCGTGTCCGTTTTTTTCCGGCTCCCATGTTACAGGTTAGAGCGTGCACACTGCCTGCGTGACACGCATGTCTTGAAAACGCATGCATGCTAGAAATAGGACCGACGCCTATTTTTCACGAGACACGCAAGCGTGTTGGAAGAGTTTCCAGACAAAATAGAATACAAAAAGATTTTAGAATTTAGCAAAATCTGTTGAACTCCTTTTTAAGTTGTATTTCAATTGGATTCTGATAAAACAATAACATGGACTTTATTATCTCAGGAAAGGGAATTGAAATATAAAGATATATATATCGAAATATGTGCAAACAAATGTAGAAACACAAAAATATTGACAAAATAAAGTTGAAGAACACGCTATTATTTCATTTTATCAACGGGACAGAAACACCACGCTCACGCCACGCAGCCAGTGTGCAGGAGCCCTCAATGTAAATGGACTGTATTTCTATAGCGTTTTCTTTTTAGTCTTAAACACTACACAAAGTGTTTTACACACTACAGGAACAATTTTTTTTTTTTTTTTTTTTACTTTTACTTCTAATACTTAAGTACATTTAATATCAGATACTTTAAGACTTTGAGTTTTTACTCAAGTAATATTCTAAAAGGAGACTTCTACCAAAGTCATTTTCTGGTAAGATACTTTTAGATATTGCTTTCAAGTACTTTATACAAGACTGGGTTTAGGTAAGACAGCTCTGTGGCGGAGGAGGGTATGCCTGGTCCCCCCCCCCCCGAACTCCCGGGGCATCCCACTCTGCGTCCGACTCACGTATGCCTGACGGGGCGTCCTTCTCCGGCACCCAGAGGGTGAGAGAAAGACTGAGAGAGGAGGAAGCACCAACGGAGTGGAAACAGTAGACCTTTATGGTCATAGGGATTATACACGATGAGCAGTTCCAGGGTGTGATGACGAAAATGATAAAAAAGATGTGAAAATGTGTCATATATTGGGATAAAATTGGGAGAATTGTGACCGTGGGAGGAAAGCGGGAGAGGGCAATGGAAAGTGGGAGTATCTCGGGAACATTGGGAGGGTTGGTGGGTGGGAAGAAGTCTGCGGCTATCATCCACTGATGCTTGAGCAACGATATAACGGTCACCGTAAGGCTTCGGCCAAACATAACCACATCAGAGAAACATACATGTGTACAGACAAGGCTAGCAGCAGCAGCGCAGCGTCAGAAACGTTTCTGGTGTACAAAGACATAGAAAACGCCACGCAGCCGCCATGCAACTGACACGCAACAGAAATGCCACGCTCATGCCACGCAGCCAGTGTGCAGGATCCCTAAATGTAAATCAACTGTATTTCTATAGCATTTTCTTTTTAGTCTTAAACACTACACAAAGTGTTTAACCACACTACAGTAACCATTCACTATTTACACACACATTCACACACCGATGGTGCAGCATCAGCATCAATTTCGGGGTTCAGTGTCTTGCCCGAGGACAGTTTGACATGTACACTGCAGGGATCTAACCACCGACCCTCCGATTGGTAGATGACTGCTCTACCACCTGAGCCACAGCTGCCCCTTTGACTGATTGATTCACTGAACTGATTCACATTTAAGAAGCTTAAATGTAATGTAAGGCTTCCTGCACACAGCCTGCGTAGCGTGAGCGCGGCGGCTGCATGGCGTTTTCTGTCTTTCCACACCAGAAACGTGTCTGACGCAGCGCTGCTGCTGCTAGCCTTGCCTGTACACATGTATGTTTCCCATTGATAAAATGAAATAATAGCGTGTTCTTCAACTTTATTATTTTTGTGTTTGTACATTTGTTTGCACATATTTCGATATTTATATTTTTGTATTTCAATTCCCTTTCCTGAGATAATAAAGTCCATGTTATTGTTTTATCAGAATCCAATTGAAATACAATTTAAAAAGGAGGTCAACAGATTTTGCTTAATTGTTAAAATGTTAAAAGCATAGGCTATCCTGCAGTCCAGCATCCCTCTTTCTTTCCCTGATTAACATGCTGTAGGTGACTAAAATGACATATCAACATCTTTTCGTATTCTATTTTGCCTGGAAACGCTTCCAACACGATTGCGTGTCGCGTGAAAAATAGGCATCGGTCCTATTTCTAGCATGCACGTTTTCGGCGTGGCTTGAGCCGTGCCTGAGACGTGCATGTCACGCAAGCAGTGTGCAAGCTCTAACCTGTTAATATGGGAGCTGAAATTAAAACGGACATGCCATGCAGCTGACATGCTCACGCCACGCAGCCAGTGTGCAGGAGGCCTAAGTATGTAAGTTAAGACAGCGGTACCCAGGTGTCATTCAGGTCAGTGTCCAACATAACCTCAGAACCTTTCCAGGCAGAGGAGTACTTCAACTCTGTCTCCGAGAAAGACGGGAGACGTAGCAGCTGCATGATAAGACAGTGCTGTCTCTCCCCGCCAAGGCCATAGAGGAAGTAAATACACAACACATACTGTCTGTGCTGAGATATTTGGGCGCCAGCAATATCTTTATTTACCTTAAAAAGTTCAGCTAAACTTAACACCTCCAGTGTTAGTTTAAATACACCTTGAGGAAGACAGGAACTTCAGAAGTTGGGATGGCACCCACACTGAAGTTGGGATGGCACCTACACTGTACTGTGTTATCCTAAATTCTCCTCAACTGAGTGTTCAATAAATACTCCTGTGTAAGTCATCAAAGCCTCCCGAACCTTCTTCACTTCATGAAATAAGTTTCTCAGTTTTTCCTTAACAGTTGACAACTCATTCAGCATTGCTGCTCTAACAGCTAAGCTAAATTAGTGTTCTGGCTGAAATAAGATAATTGAATCAAGGAAATCAGTACAGATACTGTCACAACAGATAGATTCTTCCATCCACGTTTAGGCAGTGTTGTAATGTAACAAAATACAAATACTTCACTACTGTACTTAAGTAGAATTTTCATGTATCTGTACTTTATTTATTTATATTTCCGAAAACCTTTACTTTTACTCCACTACATTTCCCCGAAGCATCTTAGTTACTCGATACTACAAAATAAAATCTGAATAAAATTAGTTACAGTGGAAAAAAGCACGTTTGGCAAATCATTGCTCCTAGATTGCCAAGATAACCCTCCATTCCAGTTGGTTGAGCTGATACCTGTTTGTTGCCACGCGGCAAAAAAAAACATCAACCATAGGCCAAAACTAAAGGAGAAGATGAGGAAGCATAATGACTGATAGCGTCATGGAAGCACCTGGTGCAGGCTCTGCTGCCATAGTAACAGACGATGATCACCCCGACAACAGTGGTGATGAAGATAATGGCCATAAAGTTCATAATCAATGTTTTTTTTTTTACTTTTACTTCTAATACTTAAGTACATTTAAAATCAGATACTTTAAGACTTTTAGTTTTTACTCAAGTAATATTCTAAAAGGAGACTTCTACCAAAGTAATTTTCTGGTAAGATACTAGACAGATCTTACGGATCTTTTATCCATATCTAGATACTAGATATTGCTTTCAAGTACTTTATACAAGACTGGGTTTAGGTAAGACAGCTCTGTGGCGGAGGAGGGCATGCCTGGTCCCCCCCCGAACTCCCAGGGCATCCCACTCGTCCCGTCGCAGAGACACAGTGTCCACCAGCAGTGGACTCGCTGCCGTTTTTACAAGTTTAAAGATACATTGGTGGCGATTGTTGATGGCGAGTTGTGTAACTTGTTGACCGTGTAACGTTTGGACCGTTCTAAGTGCAGCATCCAGGGACTCCTAGTGCTGCGTTTGGACACACTTTGTCAGTGTGAACGCACTCTGTAATCAAAATGACAAGTGGAAGTACAGAAGTGTGTAATTTGAGACACAGTATTAGTCCACAATTACCCGCCTCTGTACAAAGTGTCAGCACCGCTGTACGAAGACAAATATGCTGCAATATGCGGTCTGAGTTTTCTGTAGCATGCGTAGTACACAACACAGCCGGTGGCTAAAAAGCAAGTATATCTGCAGATCTGTAGCTGTAAAGATCCTCCGTTTAAACTCCAGGCGCTGCTTTTCTTCCAACACAAACACAACATGTCACCCAGCAGCATGCCCCCCCCCCCCTTTTTCCGTACAGTCTGCTTCCTGTATGCCTGGCGCCTCCAGCTGCGTGTTTGCAGCGAGCTAAATGCTGTCAGACAGCAGCGAGCATGTTGCCGAGCCAGCAAGAGGCCGTCTCACCCCCAGGACTGGCAGATGTGATGCCACTCAACCCTGCTGCTTCACCCCGCCATCAGGCCAACCAGCACGCCCCCCCCGCAGCTCCCCGAAATGTGCTGTCCCTCAAACTGCTCCGGTGTCCCCGGGGACACCGGAGCACCACTGCAGCCACCGGGACTAAAACCAATCTGCTGCCAGATCCATCCTCACATCACAGCTACACTCAGATATTTAACACCATCCTCCAGAGCTGCAAAGAGTTTTTAAACAAAAACTGGTAACCTTGTGTGATGTCAGCGTGTTAAATGTGAATATTTTCTAGTTTCTTCTCTCCTCTGGGACAGGAAACTGAATCCTCCTTCCTTCCTCCCCTTCTCTTTTTCCCTAAAACACGAACAAGAAGTTTCTCAAGTCTGTTTTCTGATTTAAAAAAAGAAGGTAGCTGGAAATCAAACGTGTTTTATTTCCAGCTACCTTCTTTCACGTGTGTTTGCTTAAAATGAAATACTATATAATCAGTTACAGCCCTGTATATGATTATGTTTCCTTCCAGGAATTTTATATTTTCAGACAAAACAACACGTTAATATTAATGTTGTGTCATTTCCAGCTGGACGGTTTATCGATAGAAAAGCTTTTAAAACGAGACACTTTGTGTCTTCATTCTCTGAGCAGTTTATAGATTTATCTTCCGTAACACGTCTTCTTTCAGACCGGTGCAAAGAAAACATTTGACAACATTTCAGGGAATGAATTGAGCATCACCTCGGTTGAATAAACAACTTAACATGAAGATTGTGAAAAATAGTCGAATAATCGCTCGTTTTGGTGTCCCTCACCCCTACTGCTTGCCTCACCCACTCCCCCACGCTGCTGGCCTGGGGGGAAACAGGATCTCAGCACAGCAAAGGTAAAACTGCAGAGATCAACACTTAACTAAATCCTTATCTTATCTTATCTTATTTCTTTCTGTATGTATCTCTTCACACATTGCTCTAGAAAACATGTAAAATGAATGTTAAAAAGGTAAATTTAAGAAGATATGTGAAACTACCCTGAGATCTCAGAGGGTTGAGGGAGGATAAATCAGATCCTAAAACTAAAATATGTCTGAAAGTCTGAGAAGAAAGACTCTTAAATCATCTTCTCTAGAAGAACATGTGATTTTATTATTATAGTCTTTTATTTTTCTGATGTATAATAATATAAATAGATATAACGGGATAACTAACTTAATTTGGGCTTGTAGCTTGTAGAACAGGTGAAACATAGATTTCATAGATTATAGACTATATATATATATATATATATATATATATATATATATATATATATATATATATATATAGACAAACATCTCCGGTCCAATATTTATCTCCTGAAGAAACAGTTGCAGCCATGATCATTTGGGGAATAAAATGTCACAAAAACAATAAAAAAATTGCCCATCAGGATATTCTAAAACACAAAATCTTTAAAAGACTTATTTTACCCAGAAACCGTCACTTTACTGGGATTAAGACCAAGAGAAGCAGTGAGTTCTCTCAGACGTTTGGAGCTGAAAACAGTTGCAGATTCATTTTCTTTTTGGTTGTTTGCAAAGAGACTTGAATGGTCGGTGTGTTGTTGTTCAGTCAGATATAAAATATGAAAAGTAAAGGCGTGATGGGAGCTGAAGGTGTGAATAACGGCGGTGCAGATCTGCTCCGGCGGGCCGCTGGAGGTTTGGCTGAAACTGTGTGACAGATGGTGCCATTTGCTTGCAGTCATTCCTCCAGTGACCCTTACTGCTGAATATCACGCAGCAGGAAGCTGCTCCATGTGTTTTACTATAGGTGGCATCCTGTTAGCCTAGCCGCCACTAACCTATTGGGATCAGAAGTAAACATCCACAAACACAATATTCAAAACTACAAACCACCTGCAGGCCCCCGTGTTAAAGCAGCCTGTTAGTCAGACGTGTGGAAATGTATTTATGGAAGATTCATCCTTCAGTCATTGCTGCAGTCTTCTAAGGATTATTGTTTGGGGGCATTTTTATGCCTTTATTGACAGGACAGCTGAAGAAATGAAAGGAGAGAGAGAGGGGGAATGACATGCAGTAAAGGGCCGCAGGCCGGAGCTGAACCCCGGCCCGCTGCGTTGAGGAGTCAACCTCTATATATGGGCGCCCGCTCTCCCAACTAAGCTATCCGGGTGCCGGTTGCTATAGTCTTCTTATTGCAAGACACCTTAGACAGTAAAAAGTAACTTTAAACTTATTGTTATTGTCTCATATTTATCTTTAATATATTCTTTCATCTGTCTTGCAACTAATTTGGGAATCCTACCTTTTATGTTTGTTGGCCGAGATAACAAACTCACTTAAAACTTTATCTCACTTAAATGTATTTATTTATGTCCTCCAGACAGAAACATTTAGTTTATTCTCCGAGCTCCGAGTGTTTATATCTTTAAACTTGAAGATATAATATGTAATATTTCTGCATTAAAATGTTTAAAAACAGCTCATCCTTTGTTCTAACATCAGTAATCAGCGGTGATATCTGTTAGTTAGATGTTGATCCTACCCACCTTAATGTTTGAAATGTTTTTATTGCCTCTTATCTCTTTTATTTGCTGCAGTATTCTTATTGTAAGACACTTTAGGCAGTAAAAGCAACCTTAACCTTGTTGTTGTCTCATATTTAATATATTCTTTTATCCGGTTTATTAATAGTCTTACGACTGATGTCTAAATCCTGCCTTTTATGTTTGTTGAACTGATGATAAACAATATATCTTTGTCTCACTTAAATGTTGGACCAAAAGATGATCGGTGAACTCTGAGCAGCATTTTGTGAAGCTTTACATTTTAGTGATGGGGGCCTTTTATCATTGTAAAACACACTTCATTCAAAGTGGACAGAAACTAAATAAAACTATCAAAAGCCGTCTTGGTTCATCTTTCCACTGTTCCAACAATCACCACCCTGGTTTGGTTGAAATAAACCCTTAATTCACCCATTTACATGTGGAGATATGCTGGCTCTATACACGCTAAAAGTCCTGATTATTTACATGGAGTCTGGTGGAGATATGCTGGCTCTATACACGCTAAAAGTCCTGATTATTTACATGGAGTCTGGTGGAGATATTCTGGCTCTATACACGCTAAAAGTCCTGATTATTTACATGGAGTCTGGTGGAGATATGCTGGCTCTATACACGCTAAAAGTCCTGATTATTTACATGGAGTCTGGTGGAGATATGCTGGCTCTATACACGCTAAAAGTCCTGATTATTTACATGGAGTCTGGTGGAGATATGCTGGCTCTATACACGCTAAAAGTCCTGATTATTTACATGGAGTCTGTTGTAGTTTGGTGATGGTGATTTCGGGGCTGTTTCTTGTTAAACTAAAAGGATCTTACTCTTTAACTAAAAGGTCTATCTCTGTAGGGATCCATCCCATAATGTTGTCAGACACTTAGAATAATAATCTGAGTCTGTCAGCGGCAACAACAGAACTTTTAGTGACTCTAACTGATGCTAAATGTTAGTCCTGTAGGGTTACATTCCTCTCTTTCTTTGTCTGTGGACATGTGTTCAGAGACTCAGGGGTTTGAGCGGCAGCAGCCCGGAGGAAGAGGGCCCCCTGCAGGCCGAGCCTCCTCGCAGCAGACGGCTCGGCCTCACGCTCCACCTGAGTCAGTGAGATGCATGCTGGGAGCAGTGGCAGCTCAGACTGCAGCATTCTTCCGAAGCTTCAGTTGTCTTCTCTGCAGGTCGGCCTGGATCAGTGCTGTCAACACCATCACTCGTTCGCCTGGATCGTCAGATCCTGGACCCTGAGCCAGATCTCTCTCAGGACTCCAAGCAGACACAGTTGTTGGGGGCCTCCTGGTATCTAGGGGCCCCTAGAAAAGATTTTTTGTTAAGACACAGGACTTTTGAGTGGATTCATAATGCAAAGGCAGAAAACAGGATGATGCCAGCTCACTTCCTTCCTGGTTATTCCCCGTTAGAGCTGCAAAGTTTAATCAATTAAAATACAGAAATTATCCTTTAAAAACAGAGTATGAGTGCATACCACAGAGAGAGATTGGGATAAATATTATCATTGAAATATTCCTTATAATGTACTGGATGGAAAGTAAGGGTCCCTGTTCCTGTTGGTGGGGAGGGAAATGAGCCGGTTGGATATTCTGTCCAGACACTCCGAATTAAGCAGGTAGACCCACAAGTTCCCAGAGCTGAAGCTAAGACATCCATTAAGACATAAGCACAATCAATATGGCAGCAGTATTGGGGTGATGATGAAACTATATTATAGAAAGACTTGTTGGTGCTGGGAGGAAGAAAATCACACATGCTGTAAAGTAGAAAAGACAGAGTGTTAAAGGAAGAAGAGACTGTAACCCTGGGAAACAAGTGTATATATATATATATATATATATATATATATATGCATGTGTGTAATTATGTATATATGTATGTGCATGTGTATATGTATATATATATGTAATTGAATAAATAAATAAGTGAAGAATTAAATTCAAATGTATTAGCTTGATGGAGCTAATACATTTGATTTTCTCTCTTGATGGAGAGAAAATCACTCAGAGTTAGAGTGGACATTTAAACATAACTTATTAAATCAGGGCTTCATTTTAACTTGCAGTTTAATTTCAAATCCGGTTTAAATTTTTTAAATCCATTAAATTCTGATTACACTTAATCTTTACCAAATCAGAGAAAGAAGCCTGTGGAAAACTGTGTAAATGTTTCCATCTGCTGGTGGAAAGCAGTTCCAACACACACAGAGACACACATAGACACACACACACACACACACACACACACACACACACAAACAGAGTCACACGTGTGTGTGTGTGTGTGTGTGTGTGGAGGCTCCACGCAGAGCTTTCTCCGTAGCTACGTAAGGGACCTGAAGTCATACTGCGTCTGTCTCTTTAAGAGAATAGCAGGGCTGGCACGTGTGTGTGTGTGTGTGTGTGTGTGTGTGTGAGTGCGTGCGTGCGTGCGTGTGTGTGTGTGTGTGTGTGTGGTGTGTTCTTCTTCCTTAGACTCCTACCAAGAACACTATCATTCTTTTGTAGGTGTGGTTTCTATAGAAGTGAACACGCTCTAATTGTCTTTGCACAAGAAAATATTTTTATCAAACAAGTATCCCCGGCTTTACTTGCTGTATTTCTTGTGGTTATTTTGGGACACTGTAAAGACAGAGTAGGTCTAGACCACACAAGTCAATGCACCCAGAAAAATAAAAAACCCAAACATTAAAGCTGATGCTTTGACTCTGTGTGTGTGTGTGTGTGTGTGTTTGTGTGTGTATGTGTATGTGTGTGTGTATGTGTGTTGACTTAGTTACATGACTTTACTGAACTGATTGTTAATTTGAATCAGGTGTGTTCATTTGTTTGAACACCTACATACTGTTAAATGAATGAATTTTAGGTGTTTTATTTAATTTGATAGAATCCATTTTCTTCCCGGACCACAGATGTGATTATTTGTTGTCATTAAAAATAAAATGGTTTGAAAACCATATCTTGACTTAATCTGTTGAAGTATGTGATAATCCATCAACAGACCTTCCTCTGATTTTAATTAGTCAAAAAAAATTCATAATTTAGTGCTTCTTTCACTCAAAAATGTGATCTAATTACCTAAGAATGAGGTTCAATGACCATGAATTCCAAACATAAGTGTAAAACTAGTGGGAATAAGCTGGCTGGAAGGTGGAACACAGAATTGGGTGATAAGTTATGTCTTAAGCTTCACGGCGCGCATGATCCACGGGAAGACAACACGAGGGTTAAGTCTCTTTTTTCTTATTGAAAAAAACGTTACGATTTGCTCCTAGTTTGGACCCCAGAAGCAGATTCAGACACAGGCACAATGGATTATAGTAAGAAGTTTTATTTTATCTCAGTACTTGCAAGTTAGAGTAAAACAACGTGGTGAGGTGACAATCCTAAATTGGGTCATTTCTGTAGTAGAAATGTGAAAGAAATTTAGAAGTTGGTGCCTTCTACACCGCAAAAAGCCAGAAAATGTATCTTTGGCTCATGTGGATGAAAGACAACAACTCCCAGAATGCACTTGCTTCGTTTCCCTACGAGTCCACTCCCAAGCCATGCCTACCGTTCACAGGCAGACAGACAGTGAGACAATCAAGTCAACTCAAATGTGTTTTATTGTCATTTCAACCATATACACGAAATGTTTCACCGTGGCTCAAGTTGTGTTACACATTTAAAATATATAAAAACGACATTATATAAAAACGACATATGAAACAGGCTACATTTAGTGCACAAACATTATAGGCGCCGTAAAGTTCAGCTAACGTATTGGTAGCATTAGCGCTTGGAGTAAACACCGAGCATAAACATAGCTGTAAATTTGCGTGGAATGTAGAATGGTCGGCATTTACAGTTTTTTACAGTTGCTAGGACGCATTTCTCAATACTTTGAGTCACTTTTTCAAAACTCTTCACACAGTGAGCACAACAGAAGAATATGTGGGCTAAACTGTGGATTGTTTATCATTGCTTTGGCTCAAAATGCATTCAATGACTACATCTTTCAAATGACATTCATTCTTTTCTCACTTCAACACAACAACCGCCAAAACTCTATGTACCTGCAGGCCAATGTAGCACATGCTAACATACTGTTTTCAAAACTGTTAAACTTAAGTTCAAAACAATAACTTATTAAAAAATTTAATAAGACAGCAATTTGCTACATTTCTACAGTAATATTGTAATGAAATATATTTTGAATCGAAAAATTAAATGCTATGAAAACAATTGGACAATTGGACCAACTACAGCTGATTCTCATTATGGCTGAACACCTACACAGGTGTTACTCTTTCAATTTCATTACAAAAGGAGACAACCTCACAATAGTTTTGTATTGTGACGTAAACATGGACCCAGCCAGAGATGGAGAAGTGGCTGAAAGAGGAAAAAGAGTGGCTGGTAGGGGGCGAGGAATTCATATGCGTGGTGGAAGAAGAAGAGGAAGATCAAGAGCTGTCGTCTCAGATGAGATTAGAGCGACTGTAATTGATCATGTAATCAATCATGGTCTCTCAATGAGAGAGGCTGGTCAGAGAGTACAGCCAAATTAGCAACGCTCAACAGTGACATCTATTGTTAGAGTTTTCCGGCAAACCAACAGGTAACTTGTATTCTGCATGGCATCTGACTGAGCTCCACATTACAGAAGTAAATAGAGCAAAGACTGTAACTTGTGTGTAATTGCTTTTGCTTTTCTGCTTAGGACTCAACATCTACCTCACACAGGTGGGAGACGTAGGATGTTCACTGATGTGCAAGAAACTGCCATTGTTGATATGGTCATCAGAAACAACGGCATAAAACTCACTGAGATTCGCGAGTCTTGGCAGACACTTACTTTTGAAAATATTCACAGTGTAGGCACAACAACTATTTCTATAGTCCTGAAAAAACATCAGGTCAGGATAAAGCAGTTGTATACTGTGCCTTTTGAGAGGAACTCTGAACGTGTCAGGCAGCTCAGGAACCAATATGTCCAGGTAAGATCACAATACTGTAAAATACAGAACTGTTTTTGAACAAAACCAAACACACACAAAGACATACATTTTAGGTAATGTATACTACTGCAATAGTCTAACTTATGTTGGTGTTGCATTTCACCACTCCCGTGCAGTCACCTAGTGGTTTGCAGCCCATCCCAGAACGGTGTCACTTTTCCTCCCACCTTACTCTCCATTCCTCAACCCAATAGAGGAATTTTTTTCCTCATGGAGGTGGAAGGCTTATGACCACCATCCACATAATCAAATGTCCCTCCTGGAAGCAATGAATGCTGGATGCCTGGACATATCAGCAGAAGATTGCCATTAGGCATTAGGCATGCCAGAAGATTCTTTCCTAGGTGTATTGCCCTAGCTGTTATAAGATGTGATGTGGATGAGAACCTGTGGCCAAATGCAGATTACTGAGTAGATTAGCATTCCTATTGTATCTGTATCAGTGGATGGTGTGTACAAATTCTTGTATTTTGGAATTACTCAGTGCCAATAAAAGACATACAATATATTGAAGCGTACTGCATCATGTCTGATTCATTCCAGTAACATATATTGCAGTGAATTCTAAACAGTAGAGAGGTGTCCTTGTTTTACATAAGAAAACATTGTATAATGATACCTGTTGTTAGTGTATTTTAGGTCATTGTGTTGTGGGTGACAAAGTGTGTTTGTTGGCTGTCAACCTTTGCTAGTGTTATGGGAGAAGGAGTTGATTTGAGACATGTATGAAGTGATTTGGTAATTTCAGTGCATTTTGAATGTGAAATGAACTGCTGTGCCGAGCTGAAGTTGGTTAAGAGAACTGTGTTAAGAGTTTTGAAAAAGTGACCTGAGTATTGAGAAATGTATCCTAGCGACTGTAAAAAAAAAAAACTGTAACAGTCACAAACTCCACCAGCAGTTAGCAGTTAGTTGGATACAAGCACCCCATTTCTGCACCAGTCTGTGTCCATGTTAACACAGCCCACCTCCAGGAGTCTTACCCGATAGAGCAGCATCTGCTCGGAGGGCTAGCAGGCCAGTTAGCTGGATAGTCTGGTACACGGTTGTTCAGCCACGTTTCCACAAAAACAAAAATACAGCAGTCTCTGAACTAGCGTTGGGAGTGGCTAGTGGCGGAGGGGAAAAAATTGTTTGTGGTCAGCCACAATCTTTCCATCACGCTTCAGAGTCCTGGTGGCGTATAGGTCCTGGAGCCAGCATCTGGTCCATGAGCTTTGCGGGGATTCTCTCTTCTGAAGAGTCTGTTGACGTCTCTCTCATTGATGGAAAGAGTCGTTACTGGGGTGTGAGGGGGGGTGGAGATGGAGACCTTTAAAGAGGGCATTGGTGGGGGAGCCCAGGCCCCTGCCGAGGTGGAGGTGATGCACAGTGGCTGTAGCTGTAGGGAGGTGTCGTGGGGGATGGTTTCAGGACTGTCCTTTTGTCTTTCAAAGCGACAGTAGAACTTATTGAGGTCGTTGGCTAGGCGTCGGTCATTGAAGGAGGAGTGGGGGGCTTTGGGCTTGTAGCTTGTGATCAGTTTGAGCCCTTTCCAGACAGACACAGAGTCGTTAGTAGAGAACTGATGCTGGAGTTTCTCAGAGTATAGTAGTTTAGCCGTTCTCACTGCCTTCCTAAACTTCTACTTCGCCTCTTTAATTCTGTTTTTGTCCCCACTCCTGAAGGCCTCTTCCTTAGTCAGCCTTAACCTTCTGAGTTTGGCTGTGAACCAGGGTTTGTCGTTGTAACTCACCCTGGTGCTTGATGGAACACAGCAGTCCTCACAGAAGCTGATGTATGACGTCACAGCCTCTGTGTACTCATCCAGACTGTTGGTAGCAGACCTGAACACATCCCAGTTAGTGGAGTCCAAACATGTCTGGAGATCCTCCACAGCTACACTGGTCCATTTCCTTGATGTCCTCACTACAGGTTTGCAGAGCTTTAGTTTCTGCCTGTAGGCGGGGATCAGGTGAACCATGACGTGGTCAGAGAAACCCAGTGCAGCACAGGGGACTGCGTGATAAGCATCCCTGACTGTGGTGTAACAGTGATCCAGAATGTTCTCCTCTCTGGTCGGGCATTGAACATGCTGTCTACATTTAGGTAGTATGTGAGTGAGATTTCCTTTATTAAAGTCACCAAGGACAATAACTAACACACTCCGCTCCACACTCAGTATCTGGTCGGCGAGCATGCGCTGTGCGTCCTGCATGTTGGCCTGCGGCGGGATGTAAACACCGACCAGAATGAATGAATGGAACTCACGGGGTGAATAAAAAGGCTTGCAGTTTATGGTGAAATATTCCAGGTCAGGAGAACAATGCTGCTGGGTCACTGTCACGTCGTTGCACCACGAAACAGATTCCTCCACCTTTAGTTTTTCCGGAGAGGTCCGTGTCTCTGTCCGCTCTGTAGAGTTGGAAGCCTGCCAGCTGCAGCGCAGAGTCCGGTATTAATCCACAGAGCCACGTCTCTGTGAAGCACCAAACAGCAGATGAAGAAAAGTCCCTGTTTCTCACCAACAACAGTTGTAATTCCTCCAGTTTGTTGGGCAGTGAACGCACAATAGAGAGGAATATTCCCGGTAACGTTGTGCGTAATCCTCGCTGGCGGAGACGCACAAGCGCACCAGCCCGTTGTGTGTGTGTGTGTGTGTGTGTGTGTGTGTGTTCAAGTTAAGCTGTGTTTTTATTGAACAAAACATGAAAAACCCTTTTAAATTAAAAACATATACTATATAACATATACTATATATATATATATATATACTATATATATATATATATATATATATATATATATATATATATAGATATACAGTACCAGAAAGCGACTAACCTGAATCTGACAGATACAATTTCATAGAAATACAACAAAATAAATATATTTTTATATATCCTGCACACAAAATATTTGCACAAATAAATAATTAGTCCATATGTTACAGAAGAGGATTAGGGCCACACGTGCACAGACACACACAGGGACGTGCACAGACAGACATTTTGGGCGGCAGTTCATACTTAATGAATATTTTTTTATTTTAAAAATTAAACAAAAAATGTAATATATTAACACAACTCTGACTACCTTACCATTTATCTTATCTTATCTGCTACTAGGATTATAGGGTAACATGTGAAAAATGTATTTGAGTTCTGAGGGAAAACAAATCTGAATTGTGACTTTAAACTCAGAACTCACAGACATCATTTTACCAGATTGGTAAAATGATTGTCTTAAATTCAGATTTTAGTTTTCACAACTATAATAACAGCTCAGTAGGCCTGTACTATATATATATATATATATATATATATATATATATATATATATATATATATATATATATATATGTATCAGTGTTTAGTCCCTCGCAGCAGCACTTTGTTGGACTGCTTACAGCAGCAACACTAATAACTGTGGCGTCACAACAAAGAATCAGCAGAAACATATTCCCTCTTTGTTCTTTTCATCTCAAATCAAATGTTTCAGAAAGTTCAATTCTAACCAATGTTCAGTAAGCTACGTAAAAGGCACAAAAACAGAGCAGCAGTTCTTCTCAATAATGTGACTACATTGTTTTAACAGAGATAGTTAAGACTGAAACTAATCCATTGAAAGGGTCATCAGCTGGTAGAAATCATCTCCTCCAGTTTTTATCGTGCTTGCGATGTTTTTTTGTTGTTGAAGTTTTGTTGACTTATCATTTATCTATCTATTATCTAAATTATATAATTTGATCGTGGAGTATGTTTTTCTCACGCTTGCAAGATATGACATATATCTGACGCTGTATACTTCATGTGTCTTTGTTGGCCCATTTTTTTAGCTCTATTTTGACAGCTCATGATGCTGTTTTGGCGTCCTGTTGTTCTGCCAGCTTGGTTCTGTTTGTCAGTGTTAAATGTCCAAAGCAGCAGATATTAAACACCAGAATCCTCTATGACACGCTGCCGTGCACGTTCTCCTCCGGGAAGTTTGTCTGACACCAAACCAAACAGCTTTTTTCTATATTTGTAAATCATGTCATCATGATGATTAAGGTACCAGTTGAATTCATTAACATATTGTTCTCATGCATGATATACTAGTAATTGTTGTACATTCTTGAAAGTACTACATGCAATTATTTAATGCTGTTTCAAGAGTAAATGTGTGTTGAGTCAGAAGAGATGACATTAAATGAGGAAAGTTAATCTTCTACATGTTTCCATAAAATGTTTGGATCAGTTCTGTGGAAATCAAACCCATTAAAGATCAACAGTGGTCTTGGCAGGACTTTGGGAAGAAGCTTAAATCAAAAATATAACACGTCACTTTCTGCATTCTGGTGAATTTTTCTGCACCAATTTATTGTGGAAATATTTTAACTTATGTAAAGCAAAACCCAAGTGACAGTTAAAAATATAAAAACATACATATGAATTTTTCTCTGTATCTGAACTTCTTCCTTAAATTCCTGCCAGGAACACTGTCATTCTTTTGCAGGTGTGGCTTCTACAGAACTGATAAAAACATTTAATTAGAAAACGTGTGTGTGTGTGTGTGTGTGTGTGTGTGTCTGTGTGTGTGTGTGTGTGTCTGTGTGTGTGCGTCAGTGTGTGTGTGTCTGTCCGTTTGTGTGTATGTGTGAGAGTATTCTCTGTGTCGTGTCCGACTTCACAAAAATAAAATGAATGTTTTTGTTGTTTTAGTGTTTTTTAGCTTTTAATAGTGTTTTATTGTTAAAAACTTCAAGATATGTGTGTATGTGTGTGTGTGTCAGTGTGTGTGTGTGTGTGTGTGTGTGTGTGTGTGTGTGTGTGTGTATGTGTCTGTTTGTCTGTCTGCTTGTGTGTGTGTGTGTGTGTGTGTGTGTGTGTAAAAGAGGTTAAGAGCACTGACACAAAGTCACATGACTAGTTATGGTATCTTGCATTAGACACATTCCTGCGTACTTGGGTGTGGTATCAAAAAGGCTGAACTGAAACTGAACTGTAAACAAAAAGTAATGACTAATTCAACCATGAGTACTTTGGGTTCATGTTTGAGTAAAGCTTTCTCAAAACATCCCAATTCATATGCAAAAATAAAATAAGAGAAAACACTACTCAAGAAATAAACTCAGGAAAGAAGGTACAACAAGTAGCGAATAAATATATCCAACCTACTTAAATAGTATATAAAATATGTAAGTAAACATACTGTTTTCCCTGGGTTTGGGAAGACTTAGGTGTGACTATTTAGTGGGGGGTTTAGGGCTCCTCCCTCATGCAAAAAGAAGTTTTTGTAATTTCAAATCCTTTTTGCACAAACCTTACTACTAAGAAAAAAGTGACTATAGCAAGTGTGACAAGCATGTATTCTCTGTGTCGTGTCCGACTTCACACAAATAAAATGATTGTTTTTGTTGTTTTTTAGTTTTAGTGGTTTTTAGATTTTAATAGTGTTTTATTGTTAAAAACTTCAAGATATGTGTGTATGTGTGTGACTCTTTGTGTGTGTGTGTGTGTGTGTGTGTCTTCAGATTCAGATTCAGATAACTTTATTAGTCCCGAAGGGGGCAATTCAGTTTTACAGCCAACCCATCCATTAAGGGTTAAACTTAAAAGGTACATTAAAAGTGCATCAGCACGCAATCTATATAATGTAATGTTATAAAATAATAAATTAAAATGAACAATAAATAGTACTGCAGCAGTCATACATCCCCCTGTATACAGATGTTTCTCTCTCTCCCATAACATCCACACATTTAGACATGACCCAATCATTACACACACCCACACACACCAACATCCACACCCACACACACCCACACACACACACCCACACACACACACACACACCCACACACACACACACACACACACACACACACACACACACACACACACACACACACACACACACACACACACACACACACACACACACACACACACACCCACACACACACCCACACACCCACACACACACACACACACACACACACACACACACACACACACACACACACACACACACACACACACACACACACACACAGACACACACGGCAGTGACGGAACAGAGCAGCAGAGTGCAAGAACCAGTTCTGTTATAGTTATGTGTTTTCATTTAACAGTCTTGTATGTTGTTCATTTATCTTATAGCAGAGGGAATGAATGAGTTGGCATAGCGGTTAGGTTTCCTTATTGGCACATAGTACCGCCGACCTGACTGCATGATAACAAATTCATTATGGAGTACATGATCTGGTTGGCACAATATTCTGTCTGCTTTCTGGACAACTCGTGTTTTCCAGAGAGAACAGAGATCTTTTAACTGGGTACCAGTGAGTTTTTGAGCATACCGTAACAATGTCGCTCAAGCTCTTTTTTTCTTTCACGGATAGTCCATTAAACCAACATAAGAAAGAAAATGTTAATAGGCTCTCAGTGAAGGCTTGATAAAATATGTATAGAATTCTTTTAAAGAGTTAAACTTCCTCAGTATGTATATTCTTTGGTTTGCTCGCTTAATAATGCTATCAGTGTTCTCACTGAATTTCAGTTGTGAGTCAAACACTGTGCCTAAGTACTTATATGTTTGGACTATTTGAACATTTTCATTGTGTATTACACCCGGTTGTGCCTTCTACATATATATATATATATATATATATATATATATATATATATATATATATATATATATAATTATAACAGTGGCAAGGAAAAACTTCAGAAATGTATCAGTGTGTGTGTGTCTGTCTGTGTGTGTGTCTGTGTGTGTGTGTCTGTGTGTGTGTGTGTGTGTGTGTGTGTGTGCGCGTGTGTGTTACAAACATGCTCGCCTGGACAGATTCCTTTCTGGAATGGTCAGGTCTGGAGATTAAGAAGACACTGTACGAGAGGAGTGGTTGGAATCAATAGTATTGTTGACTGATAAACTGATAAATGCCCTGAGTTTACAATAGCATCAAAATCCATATGTGTATATTCCCTTCATGAAACATACAGGACAGCTGGTATTGCAGCTCAGTGTCCACCGGTCAATTCTTAAGACAGTAACCTACAGAGACGCTCAGAGACAGCGATCAGAAAACCAAGACCAGAGCCTGACCTGTCTGGCCCAGAGACCCGCGATGGACCGACACAGGGCTGCAGTTTCTCCGCTGTTTGTAAAACTTTCCTCCACTCCGTTAGCTAACGGCTAGCTAGTTGTCGTGCTAACGGCTAATTAGCCTGTCTGCTAGCGGGGAGGTGACGCTTATCCCTCAGGATTTTTGCCTCCCTGTAATTCTATTCTATATTTTGGCAGCAGTGACAGACTATCCACAGCTTGCTAACACAAGCAGGAGACTTTGCGAGTGTTGACTTGTGAAGTGCAAGTGAAGAGGGATCGGTTTCTGGAGAGGGCCTCCGTCAACGTTGTTATTAGCTAACTAGCAAGTTACACGATGCCACCCCCCCTCAGCTGTACACGTGGCTGTGACTCATGCCTCCTGTTCAGCCAGAAGATAGTGGAACTTGAAGCCAAAATAGCGACTCTCCACCAGATCAAGGTGAATGAACAGTTCCTCGACACCATTATCATCGGAAGTACCCCTCACACACACACACTAATGTCAGATGTCTTGATTCCACTCTGCCCTGCCCTACTTTCACTCCACCATGCACTAATACAATTTCTGTCCTTGTTGCCTCACCCCGTTCTCTGCCGAGAACCAAGCCTGCTCTGCTGACCAGCTCCACTCCACAACATGGCGTAGAAGCAAGCTTACGGCAGGTGGTCAGTACAACACTCAGGCCCAGCCCAACCTCTACGACTGGAAAATCGCTACACCATTCTGATGGATGATGAGGAGTTCCCTTCTGCTCTGTGGAAACCCTTCTCGGCCACGTCCCCAATGCCGCTCATCCTGGTCCATCCACACAGTCGCCACCCCCTCGCTCCCCTCCTCCGCTGAACTCAACAACTTCCACCCAGGTCATCGGCAGTTCCATGGTCAGGGACCTCTACATTCCCCCTTCACCAACGTGGTGCCAACATCCGTGACATCCAGCACAAAGTCCCAAGCATCCTCGCCTGCCACGCTAAGGTCGACAACATCATCGTGCATGTGGGCACAAATGACATCAGAGAGAGACGGTCAGTAGCATTGCAGGAAAAATACAAAACTCTCATCACCACCCTAATGGGCACAGAAAAACGGGTTGTCATCTCTGGGCCTCTCCCTACCTACAGAAAGGGTGCTGAGAGATGGTCCAGACTGTTCTGGCTCCACACCTGGCTGAAACACCACTGCGCTTCCCTAAGCATTCCCTATGTCAACAACTTTGACTTGTTCTGGGAGAGGCCCAGCCTGCTGAAGCATGATGGTCTCCACCCAAACCGACATGGAGCCAAGCTGCTCTCTGACAACATAACGACCACACTGAGGCATTGACATTCTGTAGAAAATATCACAGATTCATGCCCCCCAGGATATTGATTCAAATGCCACTTTACATGTGGATGAATCTGAAAATGTTTTTTACAGGGTAACATGTAGTACTACTACTACCATTACACACTCTCCCATAAGCTGTTCTTCCTCTACAAATAACTCTGCTAGCCCATTGACCAGCTCTATCATTCTAGTTATAATCAACAATAGACCATACAAAGTGGTGAATCCCCTAAGTAATAAGAAGCAAATAACTGCAAACATAGTCAATTTAGCGTCCATTCCCCGTCAGCCCACAGCCTGTCCCAAAAAATGAGACGGATAATTCTTTTAATACAATAACAATAGCCCTACTGAACGTCAGGTCTTTGGCCGGAAAATCATTTTTAATCAATGATTTTATTATTGCTCATAATCCCATAACCACGGTGTCTGTCCCCCGACTCAGATCAGTTAAATCAAAGGTAAACAAAAGAGGGGCTATACTTTACAACCTAATTGGAATTAAAACCACCACTGCAAGAACAGAATAGGAAAATTTGATGTGGACTATTAAATATCAGATCTCAGTCTTCTAAATCAGTACTAGTAAACAATTTGATATCAGATAATCAAATTGATCTATTCTGTCTTACCGAAACATGGCTGGGCCATGAAGAATATGTTAGTCTAAATGAAGCCACTCCTCCCAGTCATAATAATACTCAAATTCCTAGAGACTCAGGCCGGGGAGGGGGAGTTGCAGCCATATTTGATTCAAGCATGTTAATTAATCCTAAACCTAAACTAAATTATAACTCGTTTGAAAGCCTTGTTCTTAATCTTCAACATCCAACATGGAAAACAGTACAGCCAATTATATTTTTTGTTTTTTACCGAGCTCCAGGTCCTTTTTAATTTTTAGCTGAATTCTCCGATTTTTTTTATCATATGTAGTCCTTAAATCAGACAAAGTACTTATTGTAGATGATTTTAATATCCATGTGGACGTTGACAGCAATAGCCTTAGTACTGCCTTCAACTCACTACTAGATTCAATTGGTTTTAGTTGTATTGGTTTTAACCACACCCTCGACCTTGTGCTGGCATATGGCATAGTATTTCAGCAGAATCCTTTATTATCAGACAATTTTTTAATAACTTTCAAATTCTTACTACCCGACTATATGACATTAGATAAAAGCTTCTACACTAGATGCCTATCTGACAGTGCTATAGCTAAATTTAAGGAAGCCAACAGCATTCCAACAGCATTTAACTCAATGTCGTGCTTTAATACAACAGTGGACCTTTATGTTATCTTTAGTCCCTCCCAAATTGATAATTTTGTAGACGGTGCTACGGCCTGCCTACGGACGACTTTAGACTCTGTTGCTCCCCTCAAATAGAAGATGATGAAGCAAAGGAAACTAGCACCTTGGTATAACTCCCAACCGCGCAAATTAAAACAAACCTCGCGAAAACTTGAAAGTAAATGGCGTTCCACCAAACTGGAAGAATCTCGTTTAGTTTGGCAAGACAGTCTGAAAACTTATAGGAAGGCCCTCAGAAATGCCAGATCAGACTATTACTCATCATTAATAGAAGAAAATAAGAACAACCCAAGGTTTCTTTTCAGCACTGTAGCCAGGCTGACAGATAGTCACAGCTCTATTGAGCCATCTATTCCTATAGCTCTGAGTAGTGACGACTTCATGAGCTTCTTCAATGACAAAATTATAACAATTAGAGATAAAATTCATCACCTTTTGCCCTCAACTTCTAACGGGTCAACTTTAAACGCAGGACTGTCAAGACCTGACATATACTTAGACTGCTTTTATCCTATAGAGCTTCAACAACTAATGTTAAAGGTCTCTTCAGCTAAGCCATCCACCTGTCTCTTAGACCCCATCCCAACGAGGCTACTTAAAGAAGCGTTACCCGTGGTTAACACCTCATTACTAGATATGATCAATATGTCTTTATTAACAGGTTATGTACCGCAGACATTTAAAGTAGCTGTGATAAAACCTCTTCTGAAAAAACCCACCCTCGATCCTGAGGTATTAGCCAACTATACACCTATATCTAAACTTCCCATTTTCTCCAAGATCCTTGAGAAGTTAGTCGCTAATCAGTTGTGATTTTCTACACAGCAATAGTCTACTTGAGGACTTTCAGTCAGGATTTAAAATGCATCAAGCCCACTTAAAACAAACCTCAAGAACAGCCTTTTTTCATCTTCATTACATTGCCAAAATTAGGCACATCCTGTCTCAAAACGATGCTGAAAAACTAGTCCATGCATTCGATACTTCCAGGCTGGACTACTGTAATTCCTTACTAATAAATAAGTCCCTTAAGACTCTCCAGCTGATCCAGAATGCTGCAGCGCGTGTTCTGACAAGAACTAAGAAAAGAGATCATATTTCTCCTGTATTAGCTTCTCTGCATTGGCTTCCTGTAAGATCCAGGATTGAATTTAAAATCCTTCTTCTGACCTACAAAGCTCTAAATGGTCAAGCGCCATCATATCTTGAAGAGCTCATAGTACCTTATTTTCCCACTAGAGCACTGCGCTCCCAGAATGCAGTTACTTGTGGTTCCTAGAGTCTCTAAAAGTAGAATGGGAGTCAGAGCCTTCAGCTATCAGGTTCCTCTCCTGTGGAACCAGCTCCCAGTCTGGGTTCAGGAGCCAGAGCCTTCAGCTATCAGGCTCCTCTCCTGTGGAACCAGCTCCCAGTCTGGGTCCGGGAGGCATACACTGTCACCACATTTAAGTGTAAGCTTAAAACTCTCCTCTTCGATATAGCTTATAGTTAGGTAGTGAGGCGTTGCAGCGTCCGCCTAGCCTGGCCCACCTACTTCTCGTCATAGTCGTCAGATTCATTTACCATATAATCAATAATATAATCAGAGTAGAGGGAGGCAGGCCAGTACAGCCAAATCTGGTTGGGGAAAGTTCTAGCCCGACCAGGCTCCTCTCCTTAACCTGTCTCTCTTAGTTATGCTGTTATAATTTTAGACTGCCGGGGGCTTCCTTCCTTTGACACACTGAACTTCTCTCTCCTCTCTATTTCCATTTGTGTGCATCCATGTCCCAGAAATGCTTGTTACTAACCTAGCTCTGGGGAGCTTATTCCTTGGAGTCCTTTTTTTCGCCCAGCATGTTTCCTTGGATTAAGGTGGCACCAAAATCATGGTTGCAGCTGTCGCCGTGGTCCTACTGCACACCCTGCTATGCCCTGTTACACCCTGCTACGCTCTGTGGTGCCCTGCAGTGCTCTGCTACGTCCTGCTACATCCGGCTACGTCCTGCTACGCCCTGCTTTGCTCTGCTGTGCCCTGTTATGTCCTGTAACGCCCTGCAGTGCCATGCTATGCCATGAACTACTACAACTACTATTTCTAGTCATAGTTCCATTATCTGTATTGTGACTATTATTGCCGCTATTCATCACACTCCCAACCGGCACCTTCAGACACCGCCTACCAAGAGCCTGGGTCTGTCCGAGGTTTCTTCCTAAAAGGGAGTTTTCCTTGCCACTGTCGCAATAAATGCTTGCTCTTGGGGGAATTGCTAGAATTGTTGGGTCCTTGTATATTATAGAGTGTGGTCTAGACCTACTCTATCTGTAAAGTGTCTTGAGATAACACTTGTTATGATGTGATACTGTAGTGAATGTGACATACAGAATTCACTTTTGTTGTTTAATGTAATATGTTGTGAATGGATTACGTTGGTTCAGGGATCGCGGTCCCTTTAAGTGTGTGATGACGTGGGAACCGGGGGGTTGGGTTGCTGGGCAGCACCATTTTCTGAATGAATTGTTTTTCGTATATAAATAAACGACACACGCATTTGTGTGCTCAACATGAGAAGTTGTGTCTTGCAATTTACTGCAATTCGCACACTGGTGACCCTGACGTTAGTCTGCTGGACGTATCCAGAGACACGACACGACCATGTCCGCTAACACTGTTTCCGTCAAGCTCCGAGAATTCTGGGAAGCATCGGCGTTGGCATGGTTCGCCCAGACTGAAAGCAGATTGCGTTGCATGAGATCACCGTGGATACAACAAAGTACTACTACGTTGTGTCGGCTATCAGAAATTCAACAGCATTCAGAGTGGTGAGCCCTCTTAAAAATCCTGTGGCGACTGAGAAGTATACAGCACTCCAGTCCGACAGTTCAAAACATTTGATATAATATCAAACAAATAAAATACCAATGGTTTACAACTACACAAATGTTTTCTGTGCATGTTTTAAGTTTTACCTTTGAGGTGATAATTTTTTTGCTTGAGTTAGTGTTTTTTGTTTGATACTTGAGAAGTTTTTCTGATAATTAAAGTCACAAAAATAATCCCACATGGGACCGGCCTTTTCTTTTTGTATACTTGGATGACATTCTGGTGGCGAGCACGTCCAAATCTCAGCACTTTACTCATTTTTACCACCGCTTCATCCCTCGAGCCGCTCAGCTCATGCAGCCCTTGCACAAGGCCTTGCAAAGTAAACCCAAGCATTTTGTGGACTGGACTGTGTGAAGGGATGAGGCTTTTGCTGCCACTAAGGCGGCCCTGGCGAACGCCGCCATGCTGGCGCATCCTCATCCTGGCGCATCCTCATCCTGTAGCCACCATCGCCATCACCTCGGACGCCTCGGACTACGCTGTCGGTGCTGTCTACGAACAGTGGGTGGGCGGGGCCTGGCAGCTGCTGGCTTTCTTTAGCTGTCAGTTGTGCCCCAGTGAGCGGAAGTACAGCACTTTCGACCAGGAGTTGCTGGGTCTCTACACTTTCGTTCCCTGCTGGAAGGTCGACACTTCACTGCTTTTATAGACCACAAGCCACTGATTTTTGTCATGGCCAAGGTGGCTGAGCCGTGGTCCGCCCGCCAGCAACGTCATCTGTGCTACATTTCGGAGTTTACTACGGACTTACAGCATGTTGCGGGTAAACTGGCAGTCAGTGGCGTCTGTCGTGGTGACACGTGCATTTGTCGGCACCTGGGTTGCCCATTTCGGCACTCCTTCGGACATATCCTCAGACCGGGGGGCGCAGTTCACGTCTGAGCTGTGGAACGCTGTCGCACAGAGCCTCGGAGTAACACTCCACCGCATGACTGCATATCACCCGCAGGATAACGGACTCTGTGAACGTTTTCATAGGTTGGTGAAGGCTTCCCTGCGTGCCAGCCTCAAAGACGACAACTGGGTCATGGGTGATGCTGGGCATCAGGACTGCGCCAAAGAAGGATCTTCAGTCCTCATCCGCGGAGGTTGTTTATGGACAGCCGCTGTGGGTTCCAGCTCCAGCGGTCTGTTCTGCTAGACAATACAAGGCTTTTCACACCTGTCCCCACTTCCCATCACGGCCTCCCTCTGTCACACGTCCCTGCTGGGCTGCAGACTGCTGACTATGTGTTCATTCACCACGATGCCCACAGGGGACCGCTACGCCCGCCCTATGAGGGCCCATTCCGGGTTTTGAAGGCAAGGGACAAACATTTTGTGGTGGACTCTTTCCATTGACCGTCTCAAACCGGCTCACTTGGATATGGCCAGGACTATTGACCTGGCCCAGCCCCCACGGTGTGGACGGCCTCCTGCTCAGCCCCCACCCCCTACTCCCCTCCCTACCAAGCCTCCCGCACTCCTCTCCCCACACCCGTGTCATGACGGGCCACCTGCTGCGGTTGGGTCTCCTTGACCTCTGGTGCAGCGCAGCCGTTGTGGCCGGTTAATACGCCCGCCTCCCCATTGACTGTTTAATTCCACTTCTGATGTGGTGAATTCTGGGGGACATTTGTAGTGAATGTGACATACATAATTCACCTTTGTTGTTTAATTTAATATGTTGTGCATGTAATACGTTGGTTCAGAGATCGCGGTCCCTTTAAGTGTGTGATGACCTGGGACCTGGGGTTTGGGTTGCTGGGCAGCACCATTTTCTGAATGAATTGTTTTTCCTATATAAATAAATGACACACGCATTCGTGTGCGCAACATGAGAAGTTGTCTCTTGCAATTTACTGCAATTTCCACAATACTATGAATAAAATTTAATTGATAATTGAATTGAATATAGCTGCCTTGGACACAAAATCAACATTGCAGGAGAATGGAACGAGCAAGTAAACACCATCATGTCCGAGTTTACATCCAGGTTGGACCTGACTGACAGATGCCCACTGCCTCTGACTATGAAGTTGGAGGCTATCAGACAGGTAGCACTGTCAAAAGTGCAACATCTGTTCTCCAACACACATCCAGCAGAAAGTCCTAAGTGAAATGAATAACAAAATGGTGAACTGACATTATCTTTCACCCTCAGTGGGAAGGGGGACTGGGGGTATCAAACATAGAGTGGATCTACACCAGCATGTGGAATTCCCATCTTCTGAACATGCTGAACAGTATCGAAAAAGATGTTAGGGAGCTAGCTCGATCCTCCCTGTTCCTGGACCTAAGAAGACGCAAGGTCCCAATTGGCCAGGGAGTCGGATCCACTTCCTAGATTTCAAAAGATAAAAATGTGGAAAACTTGATACCCACTTTACTGGTTTTGGGGTCTGGTCAGACTGGCCAGATCTGAATGACCTCTGCATCTGAACAGGAGTGTCACTGGAGTGGGTGCGGTCTGACTCTGGGACTGTGATGGTCTCAGAGGACATTATAACTGACCCTATCACTGCCGTCAAGGCAACAGCCACATATGGTAGTCACAGCCACCTGCTAACACCTGCAGGTGCCCTGCGAACTCTTATGGACATAAACCAACGTC
>NC_135862.1:686021-696021 GCF_031162955.1 Sander vitreus | reverse complement strand
CACACACACACCCACACACAAACACACCCACACACACACACACACACACACACACACACACACATTTTCACATTAACCTGTGTGTGTGTGTGTGTGTGTGTGTGTGTGTGAGTATTCTCTGTGTCGTGTCTGACTTCACACAAATTAAATAAATGTTTTTGTTGCTGTTTTCAGTTTGTATTTTTTAGCTTTTAATTGTGTTTTTTTAACTTCAAGATATGTGTGTATGTCTGTGACGCTGTGTGTGTGTGTGTGTGTGTGTGTGTAAAAGAGGTTAAGAGCACTGACACAAAGTCACATTGACTAGTTATGGTATCTTGCATTAGACACATTCCTGCGTACTTGGGTGTGGTATCAAAAAGGCTGAACTGAAACTGAACTGTAAACAAAAAGTAATGACTAATTCAACCATGAGTACTTTGGGTTCATGTTTGAGTAAAGCTTCCTCAAAACATCCCAATTCATATGCAAAAATAAAATAAGAGAAAACACTACTCAAGAAATAAACTCAAATATATATATCCAACCTATTCAGTAGTATATAAAATATGTAATTAAACATACTGTTTTCCCTCGGTTTGGGAAAATAAAAGTATTTACCAACATCTGTATACAGGGGGGTGTATGACTGCTGCAGTACTATTTATTGTTCATTTTAATTTATTATTTATAACATTACATTATATAGATTGCGTGCTGATGTACCTTTTAAGTTCAACCCTTAATGGATGGGTTGGCTGTAAAACTGAATTGCCCCCTTCGGGACTAATAAAGTTATCTGAATCTGAATCTGAAGACACACACACACACACACACAAAGAGTCACACACATACACACATATCTTTAAGTTTTTAACAATAAAACATTATTAAAAGCTAAAAAACACTAAAACTAAAAAACAACAACAAAAACAATCATTTTATTTGTGTGAAGTCGGACACAAACAGAGAATATTCACACACACACACACACACACACACACACACACACACACACACACACACACACACACAAACACGGCAGTGACAGAACAGAGCAGCAGAGTGCAAGAACCAGTTCTGTTATAGTTATGTGTTTTCATTTAACAGTCTTGTATGTTGTTCATTTATCTTATAGCAGAGGGAATGAATGAGTTGGCATAGCGGTTAGGTTTCCTTATTGGCACATAGTACCGCCGACCTGACTGCATGATAACAAATTCATTACTGAGTACATGATCTGGTTGGCACAATATTCTGTCTGCTTTCTGGACAACTCGTGTTTTCCAGAGAGAACAGAGATCTTTTAACTGGGTACCAGTGAGTTTTGAGCATACCGTAACAATGTCGCTCAAGCTCTTTTTTTCTTTCACGGATAGTCCATTAAACCAACATAAGAAAGAAAATGTTAATATGCTCTCAATGAAGGCTTGATAAAATATGTATAGAATTCTTTTACAGACCCCAAAAGAGTTAAACTTCCTCAGTATGTATATTCTTTGGTTTGCTCGCTTAATAATGCTATCAGTGTTCTCACTGAATTTCAGTTGTGAGTCAAACACTGTGCCTAAGTACTTATATGTTTGGACTATTTGAACATTTTCATTATGTATTACACCCGGTTTTGGTTCGTCACTGTGCCTTCTAAAGTCTATGATTAGTTCTTTAGTTTTAGACACATTTAAATCGTCACACCATCTGAGAAATTCCATAAGGGCACTGTTATGATCAGATTGGTTGCTCTGGAGATGGGACAACAGGGCTGAGTCATCTGAAAACTTCACCAAGTAGCTGTTCTCCCAAGATGACATGCAGGTTTTGGTGTATAATATAAAAAGCAGGGGGGAGAGCACGCAGCCCTGGCAAGAGTCTGTGTTTGATACAATGACAGAGGACATCTTTCCATTTACATAGACCTGATGCCTTTTGTTTGTTAACAAATTTAAAACTAGTAATAAGATCTGCTTAAAATAAAGGGCTAATTTTTCAGTTAGAATGGGAGGCTGCATTTTGTTAAAGGCTGAACTAAAGTCAGTAAATACAATTCTTGCATGTGATGCAGGATTCTCAAGCTATTTATACACCCTGTGTATAAGATCTTTTCAAAGCACTTCATTACCAGGTAAGTTAGCGCAATTGGTCTGAATTCATTGGGGTCTTTAGGAGATTTTGTTTTGTGGATGGGTATTACTGTTGATGTTTTCTATAAGTCAGGTATATCCCCACTGTCAGCACATTTCTGAAAGATAACTGTAACCGGTCGATCCTGAAGACAGTAACCTACAGAGACGCTCAGAGACAGCGACCAGAAAACCAAGACCAGAGCCGGACCTGTCTGGCCCAGAGACCGGCAAACTACAAGGTTCCCCCCCCCCCTAGCTGTACACCTGGCTGTGTACAGCCAGAAGATAGTGGAACTTGAAGCCAGAATAGCGACTCTCCACCAGAACAAGGTGAATGAACAATTCCTCGACACCATTATCATCAGAAGTAACCCCTACAATTTAAGGAAGCTATTCCAACAGCATTTAACTCATTGTCGTGCTTTAATATAACAGTAGACCTTTATGTTAAGTTTAGTCTCTCCCAAATTGATAATTTTATTGACGGTGCTACGCTTGCTGACAGACGACTTTAGACTCTGTTGCTCCCCTCAAAAAGAAGATGATGAAGCAAAGGAAACTACCACCTTGGTATGACTCCCAAACTCGCAAATTAAAACAAACCTTGCGAAAACTTGAAAGTAAATGGCGTTCCACCAAACTGGAAGAATCTCGTTTAGATTGGCAAGACAGTCTGAAAACCTATAGGAAGGCCCTCAGAAATGCCAGATCAGACTATTACTCATCATTAATAGAAAAAAATAAGGTTAATTTTCAGCACTGTAGCCAGGCTGACAGAGAGTCACAGCTCTACTGAACCATCTATTCCTATAGCTCTGAGAAGTGATGACTTCATGAGCTTCTTCAATGATAAAATTATAAAAATTAGAGATAAAATTCATCACCTTTTGCCCTCAACTTCTAACGGTTCACCTTTAAACGCAGGACTGCTAGAAAGAACGAAAAGACTTGACATACACTTAGACTACTTTTATCCTATAGAGCTTCAACAACTAATGTTAAAGGTCTCTTCAGCTAAGCCATCTACCTGTCTATTACACCCCATCCCAACGAGGCTACTTAAAGAAGCTTTACCCGTGGTTAACACTTCATTACTAGATATGATCAATATGTCTTTATTAACAGGTTATGTACCGCAGTCCTTTAAAGGAGCTGTGATAAAACCTCTTCTGAAAAAAAACACCCTCGATCCTGAGGTCTTAGCCAACTATAGACCTATATCTAACCTTCCCTTTCTCTCCAAGATCCTTGAGAAAGTAGTCGATAATCAGTTATGTGATTTTTTACACAGCAATAGTCTATTTGAGGACTTTCAATCAGGATTTAGAATGTATCATAGCACAGAGACGGCACTAGTGAAAATGATTAACGACCTTCTAACTGCTTCAGACAAAGGACTTGTCTCCATACTTGTCTTATTAGATCTTAGTGCTGCATTCAACATTATTGACCATACCATCCAGTTACAGAGACTGGAACATTTAGTTGCCATTAAAGGAATCACACTAAGCTGGTTTAAGTCCTATTTCTCTGATCGATCTCAATTTGTTAATGTTAATGATAAATGCTCCAGGTACGCTAAAGTTAGCCATGGCGTTCCACAAGAATCAGTGCTTGGACGAATTCTATTCTCCTTATATATGCTTCGTCTAGGCAATATTACTAGGAAACACTCAATTAACTTTCACTGTCATGCAGATGACACCCAACTATACTTATCAATCAAGCCGGAAGAAACCATTCAGTTAGCTAAACTTCAAGCATGAATTAAAGATATAAAATCCTGGATGACCTACAATTTCCTGATGTTAAACTCAAACAAAACTGAAGTTAATGTGCTGGGCCCTAAACACCTCCTAACCTCATTATCCAAAGATATAGTTACTCTGGATGGTATTGCCCTGGCCACCAGCACTACTGTCAGAAATGTAGGAGTTATTTTTAATCAGGATATATCCTTCAACGACCACTGAAAACAAACCTCAAGAACAGCCTTTTTTCACCTTCCTAACATTGCCAAAATTAGGCACATCCTGTCTCAAAATGATGCTGAAAAACTAATCAGACTCTCCAGCTGATCCAGAATGCTGCAGCGCGTGTTCTGACAAGAACTAAGAAAAGAGATCATATTTCTCCTGTATTAGCTTCTCTACATTGGCTTCCTGTAAAATCCAGGATTGAATTTAAAATCCTTCTTCTGACCTACAAAGCTCTAAATGGTCAAGCGCCATCATATCTTGAAGAGGTCATAGTACCTTATTTTCCCACTAGAGCACTGCACTCCCATAATGGAGTTACTTGTGGTTCCTAGAGTCTCTAAAAGTAGAATGGGAGCCAGAGCCTTCGGCTATCAGGCTCCACTCCTGTGGAACCAGCTCCTGGTCTGTGTCCAGAAGACAGACACCGTCACCACATTTAAGAGTAAACTTTAAGCTCTCCTCTTCGATAAAGTTTATAGTTAGGGAGTGAGGAGTTGCAGCGTCTGCCTAGCCCGGCCCACCTGCTTCTCGTCATAGTTATCAGATTAATTTACCATATAATCAATAATATAATCAGAATAGAGGGAGGCAGGCCAGTACAGCCCGATCAGGTTGGGGAGAGTTCTAGCCCGACCAGGCTCCTCTCCTTAACCTGTCTCTCTTAGTTATGCTGTTATAATTTTAGACTGCCGGAGGACTTCCTTCCATTGACACACTGAGCTTCTCTCGTCTCTCTTTCCATTTGTGTGCATCCGTGTTCCAGAAATGCTTGTTACTAACCTAGCTCTGGGGAGCTTATTCCCCGGAGTCCTTCTGTCTTTTTTTCACCCAGCATGTTTCATTGGATTAAGGTGGCACCAAAATCATGGTTGCAGCTGTCGCTGTGGTCCTGCTGCACACCCTGCTACGCCGTGCTATGCTTTGCTGTGCCCTGCTACGTCCTGTAACGCCCTGCAGTGCCATGCTATGCCATGAACTACTACAACTACTATTTCCAGTCAAAGTTTCATTATCTTTATTGTGACTATTATTGCCACTATTCATCACACTCCCAACCGGCACCTTCAGACACCGCCTACCAAGAGCCTGGGTCTGTCCGAGGTTTCTTCCTAAAAGGGAGTTTTCTTCACCACTGTCGCAATAAATGCTTGCTCTTGGGGGAATTGCTAGAATTGTTGGGTCCTTATATATTATAGAGTGTAGTCTAGACCTACTCTATCTGTAATGTGTCTTGAGAAAACGCTTGCTATGATTTGATACTGTAGCTAATGTAAATACAGAATTCACCTTTGTTGTTTAATGTAATATGTTGTGCATGGATTACGTTGGTTCAGGGATCGTGGTCCCTTTAAGTTTTTGATGACGTGGGAACTGGGGGTTGGGTTGCTGAGCAGCACCATTTTCTGAATAAATTGTTTTTCCTATATAAATTAACAACACGCATTTGTGTGCTCAACGTGAGAAGTTGTGTCTTGCAATTTACTGCAATTCGCACACTGGTGACCCTGACGTTAGTCTGCTGGACGTATCCAGAGACATGACACGACCATGTCCGCTAACACTGTTTCCCTCAAGTTCCCAGAATTCTGGGAAGCATCGGCGTCGGCATGGTTCGCCCAGACTGAAGCGCAATTCGCGTTGCGTGAGATAACCGTGGATACAACAAAGTACTACTACGTTGTGTCGGCTATCGGAAATTCAACAGCATCCAGAGTGGTGAGCCCTCTTAAAAATCCTGCGTCGACTGAGAAGTATACAGCACTCCAGTCTGACAGTTCAAAACATTTGAACTGTCAGACTGGAGTGCTGTATACTTCTGTATACGCTGAGAGAGCTGGCAGGCTTTTCTCCCTTCAAGGACTGGGTGACAGCAAGCCGTCCGAGCTCATGGACCGTATGCTGGATCTCTTCGGGGAGCACCTACCCGATTTTCTGTTCATTCAGATTTTCCTGCGTCAGCTGCCTTCCCAAGTGAGGGCTGCACTAGCCAACACCACAATTACTGACTGTCGGAGATTGGCTGAAGAGTTTATTTTCATTTGTATACTTGTAGTTTCTAAGTTCATTGTATGTCAATATATCCTACTACAGTATACTGTCCACGAAACTGTAAGCCCACCCACGACTTTTTCGTGAACCCAACCGTCCCGTTCTTCCCGCGTGTCACGGAACCGTAAACCCACCCATGACCTTTTCCTTAAATAGATTATTTAACGGAATTCTTCCGTGGGCCCATCACGGAATGTTTTGCGATCAGGTTGTTGCAACGTACATCACAGACAATATATATGATGAATACTTATACTTTATTAATATTGTAGGAATCCACCTGTAGAGTGGACTGTGTCCTCCAAACTCTAACGTTAGCTACAGTAAAACGTCAGGTGCAAGCACAGGCACGGAGATGTCACTCAAACTCACTCCAAAAACTCATTACCACCCGCCTACATAATATTTCTGTGCCAGAATTGTAAGCAAAGAGTTTGGAAGCGCAAAGGAGAAGAGTTTGGTAGCGCTGGGAGCAAAACTGCAAAGAGAGCAAAAGACTGATCATTGAGAACGAAGCAGAGGGAACTGTAAACAAAAGGACATAATATCAAACAAAATAAAATACCAATAGTTTACGACAACACAAATGTTTTCTTTGCAAGTATTAAGTTTTACCTTTGAGGTGATAATATTTTTGCTTGAGTTAGTGTTTTTTGTTTGATACTTGAAAAGTTTTGCTTGGAATTAAAGTAGCAAAAATAATCCCATACGGGACCTGCCTTTTCGTTTTGTGTACTTGGATGACATTCTGTTGGCGAGCACATCCAAATCTCAGCACCTGGAGCACCTCCGGACACTTTTTGAGCGGCTTAGCCAACAAGGGCTAATTGTCGGTCTCTCCACCATTGGCCTCCTGGAACACAGAATCACTAAGATTCTGGTGCAGTTCCTCTTCTATCGAAGGTGGAGGGGGTCGCCGAGTTCCCACGCCCGCTCACTGTCAAATCCCTGTAGGAGTTCCTCGCCATGGTAAATTTATACCACTGCTTCATCCCACGAGCCACTCAGCTCATGCGGCCCTTGCACAAGGCCTTGCAAAGTAAACCCAAGCATATTGTGGACTGGACTGTGTGCAGGGACGAGGCTGTGCTGACACCCTGGCGAACACCGCCATGCTGGCGCATCCTAAACCTCCATCGCCATCACCTCAGACGCCTCGGACTACGCTGTCGGTGCTGTCTACGAACAGTGGGTGGGTGGGGCCTGGCAGCTGCTAGCTTTCTTTAGCAAAACATTTTGTGGTGGACTATCTCCATTGACCGTCTCAAACCGGCTCACTTGGATGTGGCCAGGCCTATTGACCTGGCCCAGCCCCCACGGCGTGGACGGCCTCCTGCTCGGCCCCCACGCCCTACTCCCCTCCCTCCCAAGCCTCCCGCAGTCCTCTCCCCACACCCGTGTCATGATGGGCCGCCTGCTGCGGTTGGGTCTCCTTGATCTCTGGTGCAGAGCAGCCATTGTGGCCGGTTAATACGCCCGCCTCCCCGTTGACTGATTGATTCCTCTTCTGATGTGGTGAATTCTAGGGGGACGTGTGTAGTGAATGTGACATACATAATTCACCTTTGTTGTTTAATGTAATATGTTGCTTCAGGGATCGCGGTCCCTTTAAGTGTGTGATGACGTGGGACCCGGGGTTTGGGTTGCTGGGCAGCATCATTTTCTGAATGAATTATTTTGCCTATATAAATAAACAACACACGCATTTGTGTGCTCAACGTGAGAAGTTGTCTCTTGCAATTTACTGAAATTTCCACAATACTATGAATACAATTGAAAATGTAATTGAATACAGCTACCTTGGACACAAAAGCAAGTAAACACCATCTTGTCTGAGTTTACATCCAGGTTGGACCTGACTGACAGATGCCCACTGCCTCTGACTATGAAGTTGGAGGCTATCAGACAGGTAGCACTGTCAAAAGTGCAACATCTGTTCTCTCACTCACATCCAGCAGAAAGTCCTAAGTGAAATGAATAACAAAACAGTGAACTGACATTATCTTTCACCCCCAGTGGGAAGGTGGACTGGGGGTACCAAACATAGAGAGGATCTACACCAGCATGTGGATTTCCCATCTTCTGAACATGCTGAACAGCGGCGACCAAGATGTTGGGGAGCTGGCTCGATCCTCCCTATTCCAGGACCTAAGAAGATGTAAGGTCCCATTGGCCAGGGAGTCGGATCCCCACTTCCTAGGATTCAAAAGAAAAAACAGTGGAAAACTTGATTCCCCATTCTACTGGTTTTGGGGTCTGGTCAGACTGACCAGATCTGAATGACCTCCGCATCTGAACAGGAGTGTCACTGGAGTGGGTGAGTGGTCTGACTCTGGGACTGTGATGGTCTCAGAGGACATTATAACTGATCCTCTCACTGCCGTCAAGGCAACAGCCACCTGCTAACACCTGCAGGTGCCTGTTGAACTCTTATGGACTTAAACCAACATCAACAACAACAACACTGGACTGGACTGAAACTTCAGGGAAAACTTGCATGTCTTTCCTTTGCTGATCAATCTGTGTTACTCATTCCTCAAGAACACTGCACTCAAAGAAGACTTTCTTACATTTACAGTAAAAGCCAGATTACAAGTCTTCCTTACCAGACTCAACCTCTCTATCTGGTTTCCCACAACTCAGGTCCCTCGTTGCTTGCATCGCACCTCAGAACATATCGCTGAAACACTGTCACACATCCTAAATGGCTGACATGCCTACAAAGGAATGTACATAGCAAGTCATGACAGAATAGTAGACCTCATAGTGGAAGACATCTCAAACCATTTCCCACCCTCAGTAGGAATGTACAAACATTCTCAGGTAAAACCATCCATGTTTCAGCACTGCAACAGCAACCCTACTGCTTTCTTACACCTGGTCACCAATACACCAGATGTTTTTATCAATGAGGAGTCCAGTGAGGTGTACATTTTGGAGGTAGGCTGCACCTTTGATTCCAGCATGGAAGAGGCTTTCTACACCAAGGTAGTTAAATACCAACCACTCCTAAACACCATCTCAGAGCTAGGCTATAGGTGCAGAATACTCATTTTCATGTTTGGTAGCCTAGGACACACACAGGTTGGTAGTAAGACGGCTGCAACAACTTGGGATGGCCAAAAAGATGGCTAAACAGCTGGCAAAGTACTGTGCCATATCTGCTATTATTGGCAGCCGTCACATATGGCGGAGATGTTGCTACTTATACCCTTAACTGAGTATTGGGTTTATTAAGTGATATTGTGACGACCTGCTGCATGCCACTGGTACATGAGTTCGCTTATGTATTGTACTGCATCTGTAATATTTGTGTCCCTGTATCATTTTCTTTATGTGGACATAAATAAATGGTAAAAATGTGTGTGGGTGTGTGTGTGTTTGTGTGTGTGTTTTTTTGTGTATGTGTGTGTTTCTCTTTGTGTGTGTTTGTGTGTCTCTGTGTGTGTGTTTCTGTGTGTGTGTGTGTGTGTGTGTGTGTGTGTGTATGTGTGTGTGTGTGTGTGTGTGTGTGTGTGTGTGTGTGTGTGTGTGTGTGTGTGTGTGTGAAAAGTTAACCCTCTCCTTGATTTCATGTTGTTTATGGAGGAGAACCAGGAAATGAGTCGGGGGGGAAATGTAATGCTACTACTAGGAACAGAAGCTCTCATTATTCAGACGGCCGCGTCTTACTTTGTTCGTTTGAATGCACACAGAACAAAACGATGAGAGATTAATAGTGGAAGTCAGTTTGCTCACTCCTTTACAGAGAAGTATTTGCACATATGTAGGCGTGTTTGCCATTAAAGAGGTCAAGAGTCCTGACACAACGTCCCATGTGTCTAATGTAGCTACAGTATCTTGCATTAGACACATTCCTGCGTACTCAGG
>NC_135862.1:628521-681021 GCF_031162955.1 Sander vitreus | reverse complement strand
CTTCTATCTACCTTCATTCTTCACAACCTCCACACCGAAGGTCTGAATTTACATCATTTTTATTTTCTTCATAAATAGATATGTCTTTAATATACAGGTTTATTTCTGACAAGTAGTTGAACCATGGCAGGACTGTGTGTGTGTCTGCAGTTGAACCATGGCAGGCCAATAAACACCAGTTAACCATATCCTCACTGCTCAACATCATAAGATGAAGATCAAGATGAATACATGTTTTTAGACGTTTAATTTTCTTTTTTTTGTTCTTGCAGATTCATGTTGGAGGACTGGACTACATTCATCTGGAAGTCTTCCAAGATCCCTGAGGAAATGTTTCTCAAAGGATCATCAAACCAAAGACAGCCTCCTCATACCTTTTTAGAAACTTATCCCAGAATCAGTTTCAACAGTAAACTCCTCAAAGGCTGCAGTCTCTTGTTAAAATCTTCTGCTTCTTCATTCTGAAATGATTTAACATTGATTTTGAATGTATTAACGCTGAGAGATGAATATATTTGGTGTAATGCAATTACTGCCACTATCCTACCCTGTTGCATTTCGTTGTCTTTGTACTTGTACTCTGCACCATGTCAATAAAGTTGAATCTAATCTAATATTATGACTTATTGATTGTTTTCAAGAATTGACATTCCTGATGCTGGAAGTTTTCTTAAATTGCATCTTGCAGCAGCATTTATTAATACCTATACACTGTACCTTCTGTAATATTTACTCTGATTACTGCCAGTATCACCTGAGTTACTCTGAGTTACTACCTTCTTTAGTATTTACTCTGATGAACGGTCCCTAACATTTTGAGCATTAAACACTTCATTTCCTGCTTCTATTTCGACCTTTTTCTGCATCAATTTATGCATGAAATATCTTTATATATGTAAAGGGAAACATAGGTAAGGACATTATTGGATATGATTCAGTAAAGCTCTCAGGCATTCTCTATTTCTATTCAAATATTAATTCTCCTGTAGATCATAATTATCATCTCAGCTTAGTCCAAACAGTCTTCTTTTAGTTTGAGTTTATTTCATTAGACCGTTCTTGTTGATGACCTCATGTGTCTGTGTTATCAGTTACCACCATAGTTCTCCTGTAGATGAACTCTTCTCATTCACTATTATCTCTGCTGATTCCACACACATGTAGCCATAATCTACTCCTCCCTCGCCCTTTCATTAGATTTGACAAGCGCGTGTGAATTAAACATTAAGTTCTTACATGTGACTAATGTAGAGGCTGGCCGGCTGGCTGCTAAGATAGCTTGCTATGGGGCTAATTGTTTAGGGGTGCAGCAAGGTCTATTACTATTATTATCAGCTTGTGATAATCATGCAACGCGCTTCACAAGTAGAACAAAAGATCAGATCTCTACTTTTCATTTTAATAGCCGGCGATCCACTCTCGGGAGTGGCAGCCTGCTCTGTAGCTCGTCTGTTACGTGTCTGTTTTTGTCTCTTTTTTTTACTTTTTCCTCTTCTGGACTCAGATATGAATTACAACAGCCACATTAATACAATTACAAAGTCAGCCTATTATCACCTTAAGGATATATCAAGGGTTTATGACTTATGTCTCAGCAGGATTTGGAAAAACTTGTCCATGCTTTCTTCTCCGGGAACCATCACCTTATCGTGGTGGAGAGGTTTGTGTGTCCCTATGAACCTGAGGGCTGTGTTGTCTGGAGCTTTGTGCTCCTGGTAGGGTCTCCCAAGGCAAAGTGGTCTCAGGTGAGGGGCCAGACAAAGAATGGTTCAAAAATCCTATGAAAAATCGAGGAAGGGATGAAGTGACCCTGCCCGGAGGAAGCCCGGGGCCCCCGTCTGGAGCCAGGCCCAGATGGAGGGCTCGTCAGCGAGCGTCTGGTGGCCGGGTTTGCCACGGAGCCCGGCCGGGCACAGCCCGAAAAAGCTACGTGGCGGACATCTCTCCATCCCATGGGCCCACCACCTGTGGGAGGAACCGCTGGGGTCGGGTGCGCTGCCACATGGGTGGCAGTGAAGGTCAGGGGCCTCGACGGACCAGACCCGGGCAGCAGAGGCTGGCTCTGGGGACGTGGAATGTCACCTCTCTGTGGGGGAAGGAGCCGGAACTTGTGCGGGAGGTGGAGCGCTACCGGTTAGATCTGGTGGGGCTTACCTCTACGCACAGTCTTGGTTCTGGAACCGTACCCCTGGATAGGGGTTGGACTCTTTTCTTCTCCGGAGTTGCCCAGGGTGTGAGGCGCCGGGCGGGTGTGGGGATACTCACAAGCCCCCAGCTGAGCGCCTCCGTTGGAGTTTAACCCGGTGGACGAGAGGGTCGCCTACCTATGCCTGCGGGTTGTGTGGGGGGAAACTCTGACTGTTGTTTGTGCATATGCACCAAACAAGAGTTCAGAGTATTCGGCCTTCTTGGAGACCTTGAGTGGAGTCCTGCATGGGGCTCCAGTCGGGGACTCCATAGTTCTGCTGGGGGACTTCAACGCGCACGTGGGTAATGATGGAGACACATGGAGAGGCGTGATTGGGAGGAACGGCCTCCCTGATCTAAACCAGAGTGGTTGTTTGTTGTTGGACTTCTGTGCTAGTCATGGATTGTCTATAACGAACACCATGTTCGAACAAAGGGATGCTCATAAGTGTACTTGGTACCAGAGCACCCTAGGCCAAAGGTCAATGATCGATTTTATAATCGTTTCATCTGATCTGAGGCCATATGTTTTGGACACTCTGGGGAAGAGAGGGACGGAGCTGTCAACCGATCACCATCTGGAGTTGGGTCAGGGGGTGGGGGAAGACCAAATGGGTAGTACAGGTAAATTGGGAATGTCTGGAAGAGGCCCCTGTCTGACAGACTTTCAATTCACACCTCTGGCGGAGATTTTTGTGCATCCCTGTGGAGGCTGGGGGCATTGAACCTGAGTGGACAATGTTCAAAGTTTCCATTGCTGAAGCTGCGGCAGGGAGCTGTGGTCTTAGGGTCTTAGGTGCCTCAATGGGCGGTAACCCTCAAACACCGGTGGTCAGGGAAGCCGTCCGACTGAAGGAGGAGTCTTTCCGGGATATGTTATCCCAGAGGACTCCGAAGGCAGTTGCAAGGTACCAAAGGGCCCAAAGGGCTGCAGCCTCTGCCGTGAAAGAGGTAAAGCAGTGGGTGTGGGAGAAGTTCGGAGAAGACATGGAGGACAAGGACTTTCGGTCGGCACCAAGGTGCTTCTGGAAAACCGTTCGCCACCTCAGCAGGGGGAAGCGGGGAACAATCCAAGCTGTGTACAGTAAGGATGGGACGCTGTTGACCTTGACTGAGGATGTAATAGGGCAGTGGAAGGAGCACTTTGAGGAACTCCTAAATCCAGCTAATACGCCCTCTATGGTAGAGGCAGAGATGGAGGATGATGGGGGATTGTTGTCAATTTCCCTGGTGGAAGTTGCTGAGTTAGTTAAACAACTCCACAGTGGCAAAGCCCCAGGGATTGATGAGCTCCGTCCAGAAATGCTTAAAGCTCTGGGTGTGGAGGGGTTGTCTTGGTTGACACGCCTCTTTAACATTGCGTGGAAGTCTGGGACGGTGCCTAAGGAGTGACCGATGGAGTGCCTTCTCCAGGTAGTGAATGATTCCTTACCCCAAGTGAAGGAGTTCAAGTACCTTGGGGTCTTGTTCGCGAGTGAGGGGACAATGGAACGGGAGATTGGTCGGAGAATTGGCGCAGCAGGTGTGGTATTACATTCAATTTACTTATATTCACTCGGAGCTGGTTAATGTGGCTGGGGAAAGGGAAGTTTGGGGTTTCCTGCTGGAGCTGCTACCCCTGCGACCCGATACCGGATAAGACCGAACCCTCCTTTCCAGCACCTTGGAGTAGACTTTACCGGGGAGGCTGAGAAGTGTGATACCCCTGTAATTGGCACACACCCTCTGGTCCCCCTTTTTAAAAAGGGGAACCACCACCCCGGTCTGCCACTCCTTAGGCACCGTCCCAGACTTCCACGCAATGTTGAAGAGGCGTGTCAACCAAGACAACCCCTCCACACCCAGAGCTTTAAGCATTTCTGGACAGATCTCACCAATTCCTGGGGCTTTGCCACTGTGGAGTTGTTTAACTACCTCAGCAACCTCCACCAGGGAAATTGACGCCAATCCCCCCTCATCCTCCAGCTCTGCCTCTACCATAGAGGGAGTATTAGTCGGATTTAGGAGTTCCTCAAAGTGCTCCTTCCACCGCCCTATTACCGCCTCAGTTGAGGTCAACAGCGTCCCATCCTTACTGTACACAGCTTGGATGGTTCGAAAGGTTTTCCAGAAGTACCTTGGTGCCGACCGAAAGTCCTTCTTCATGTCTTCTCCGAACTTCTCCCACACACGCTGCTTTGCCTCTTTCACGGCAGAGGCTGCAGCCCTTCGGGCCCTTCGGTACCTTGCAACTGCCTCTGGAGTCGTCTGGGATAACATATCCCGGAAAGACTCCTTCTTCAGTCGGACGGCTTCCCTGACCACCGGTGTCCACCACGGTGTTCGTGGGTTACCGCCCCTTGAACCACCTAAGACCACAGCTCCTCATCGCAGCTTCAGCTATGGAAACTTTGAACATTGTCCACTCGGGTTCAATGCCCCCAGCCTCCACAGGGATGCACGAAAAGCTCCGCCGGAGGTGTGAGTTGAAAGTCTGTCGGACAGGGCCCTCCTCCAGACGTTCCCAATTTACCCGCACTACCCGTTTGGGCTTACCAAGTCTGTCCAGAGTCTTCCCCCACCCCCTGACCCAACTCACCACCAGATGGTGATCGGTTGACAGCTCCGCCCCTCTCTTCACCCGAGTGTCCAAAACATACGGCCTCAGATCAGATGAAACGATTATAAAATCGATCATTGACCTTTGGCCTAGGGTGCTCTGGTACCAAGTACACTTATGAGCATCCCTATGTTCGAACATGGTGTTCGTTATAGACAATCCATGACTAGCACAGAAGTCCAACAACAAACAACCACTCTGGTTTAGAGCAGGGAGGCCGTTCCTCCCAATCACGCCTCTCCATGTGTCTCCATCATTACCCACGTGCGCGTTGAAGTCCCCCTATGGAGTCCCCGACTGGAGCCCCATGCAGGACTCCACTCAAAGTCTCCAAGAAGGCCGAATACTCTGAACTCAACGTAGCAGCGCTCAGCCGGGGGCTTGTGAGTATCCCCACACCCGCCCGGCGCCTCACACCCTGGGCAACCCCTATCCAGGAGTATGGTTCCAGAACCAAGACTGTGCGTAGAGGTAAGCCCCACCAGATCTAACCGGTAGCGCTCCACCTCCCGCACAAGTTCCGGCTCCTTCCCCCACAGAGAGGTGACATTCCACGTCCCCAGAGCCAGCCTCTGCTGCCCGCATCTGGTCCGTTGAGGCCCCTGACCTTCACTGCCACCCATGTGGCAGCGCACCCGACCCCAGCGGTTCCTCCCACAGGTGGTGGGCCCATGGGATGGAGAGATGTCCGCCACGTAGCTTTTTCGGGCTGTGCCCGGCCGGGCTCCGTGGCAAACCCGGCCACCAGACGCTCGCTCACCATGCCTGGCGGGTTGTGTGGGGGAAATCTCTGACTGTTGTTTGTGCATATGCACCAAACAAGAGTTCAGAGTATTCGGCCTTCTTGGAGACCTTGAGTGGAGTCCTGCATGGGCCTCCAGTCGGGGACTCCATAGTTCTGCTGGGGGACTTCAACGCCGCACGTGGGTAATGATGGAGACACATGGAGAGGCGTGATTGGGAGGAACGGCCTCCTGATCTACACCAGAGTGGTTGTTTGTTGTTGACTTCTGTGCTAGTCATGGATTGTCTATAACGAACACCATGTTCGAACAAAGGGATGCTCATAAGTGTACTTGGTACCAGAGGCACCCTAGGCCAAAGGTCAATGATCGATTTTATAATCGCTTTCATCTGATCTGAGGCCATATGTTTTGGACACTCTGGGGAAGAGAGGGACGGAGCTGTCAACCGATCACCATCTGGAGTTGGGTCAGGGGTGGGGAAGACCAAATGGGTAGTACAGGTAAATTGGGAATGTCTGGAAGAGGCCCCTGTCTGACAGACTTTCAATCTCACACCTCTGGCGGAGATTTTTGCATCCCTGTGGAGGCTGGGGGCATTGAACCTGAGTGGACAATGTTCAAAGTTTCCATTGCTGAAGCTGCGGCAGGGAGCTGTGGTCTTAGGGTCTTAGGTGCCCTCAATGGGCGGTAACCTCAAACACCGGTGGTCAGGGAAGCTGTCCGACTGAAGGAGGAGTCTTTCCGGGATATGTTATCCCAGAGGACTCGAAGGCAGCTGCAAGGTACCAAAGGGCCCAAAGGGGCTGCAGCCTCTGCCGTGAAAGAGGTAAAGCAGTGGGTGTGGGAGAAGTTCGGAGAAGACATGGAGGACAAGGACTTTCGGTCGGCACCAAGGTGCTTCTGGAAAAACCGTTCGCCACCTCAGCAGGGGGAGCAGGGAACAATCCAAGCTGTGTACAGTAAGGATGGGACGCTGTTGACCTTGGACTGAGGATGTAATAGGGCAGTGGAAGGAGCACTTTGAGGAACTCCTAAATCCAGCTAATACGCCCTCTATGGTAGAGGCAGAGATGGAGGATGATGGGGGATTGTTGTCAATTTCCTGGTGGAAGTTGCTGAGTTAGTTAAACAACTCCACAGTGGCAAAGCCCCAGGGATTGATGAGCTCCGTCCCAGAAATGCTTAACGCTCTGGGTGTGGAGGGGTTGTCTTGCTGACACGCCTCTAACATTGCGTGGAAGTCTGGGACGGTGCCTAAGGAGTGACCGATGGAGTGCCTTCTCCAGGTAGTGAGATGATTCCTTACCCCAAGTGAAGGAGTTCAAGTACCTTGGGGTCTTGTTCGCGAGTGAGGGACAATGGAACGGGAGATTGGTCGGAGAATTGGCGCAGCAGGTGTGGTATTACATTCAATTTACTTATATTCACTGGAGCTGGTTAATGTGGCTGGGGAAAGGGAAGTTTGGGGTTTCCTGCTGGAGCTGCTACCCCTGCGACCCGATACCGGATAAGACCGAACCCTCCTTTCCAGCACCTTGGAGTAGACTTTACCGGGGAGGCTGAGAAGTGTGATACCCCTGTAATTGGCACACACTCTCTGGTCCCCTTTTAAAAAAAGGGGGAACCACCACCCCGGTCTGCCACTCCTTAGGCACCGTCCCAGACTTCCACGCAATGTTGAAGAGGCGTGTCAACCAAGACAACCCCTCCACACCCAGAGCTTTAAGCATTTCTGGACAGATCTCATCAATTCCTGGGGCTTTGCCACTGTGGAGTTGTTTAACTACCTCAGCAACCTCCACCAGGGAAATTGACGCCAATCCCCCCTCATCCTCCAGCTCTGCCTCTACCATAGAGGGCGTATTAGTCGTATTTAGGAGTTCCTCAAAGTGCTCCTTCCACCGCCCTATTACCTCCTCAGTTGAGGTCAACAGCGTCCCATCCTTACTGTACACAGCTTGGATGGTTCCCCCTCCCTCCTGAGGTGGCGAACGGTTTTCCAGAAGTACCTTGGTGCCGACCGAAAGTCCTTCTCCATGTCTTCTCCGAACTTCTCCCACACACGCTGCTTTGCCTCTTTCACGGCAGAGGCTGCAGCCCTTCGGGCCCTTCGGTACCTTGCAACTGCCTCCGGAGTCGTCTGGGATAACATATCCCGGAAAGACTCCTTCTTCAGTCGGACGGCTTCCTGACCACCGGTGTCCACCACGGTGTTCGTGGGTTACCGCCCCTTGAGGCACCTAAGACCCTAAGACCAGCTCCTCACCGCAGCTTCAGCAATGGAAACTGTGAACATTGTCCACTCGGGTTCAATGCCCCCAGCCTCCACAGGGATGCACGAAAAGCTCCGCCGGAGGTGTGAGTTGAAAGTCTGTCGGACAGGGGCCCTCCTCCAGACGTTCCCACTTACCCGCACTACCCGTTTGGGCTTACCAGGTCTGTCCAGAGTCTTCCCCCACCCCCTGACCCAACTCACCACCAGATGGTGATCGGTTGACAGCTCCGCCCCTCTCTTCACCCGAGTGTCCAAAACATACGGCCTCAGATCAGATGAAACGATTATAAAATCGATCATTGACCTTTGGCCTAGGGTGCTCTGGTACCAAGTACACTTATGAGCATCCCTATGTTTGAACATGGTGTTCAGTTATAGACAATCCATGACTAGCACAGAAGTCCAACAACAAACAACCACTCTGGTTTAGATCAGGGAGGCCGTTCCTCCCAATCACGCTCTCCATGTGTCTCCATCATTACCCACGTGCGCGCTGAAGTCCCCCCCAGCAGAACTATGGAGTCCCCCGACTGGAGCCCCATGCAGGACTCCACTCAAAGTCTCCAAGAAGGCCGAATACTCTGAACTCAACGTAGCGGCGCTCAGCCGGGGCTTGTGAGTATCCCCACACCCGCCCGGCGCCTCACACCCTGGGCAACCCCTATCCAGGAGTATGGTTCCAGAACCAAGACTGTGCGTAGAGGTAAGCCCCCACCAGATCTAACCGGTAGCGCTCCACCTCCCGCACAAGTTCCGGCTCCTTCCCCCACAGAGAGGTGACATTCCACGTCCCCCAGAGCCAGCCTCTGCTGCCCGCATCTGGTCCGTCGAGGCCCCTGACCTTCACTGCCACCCATGTGGCAGCGCACCCGACCCCAGCGGTTCCTCCCACAGGTGGTGGGCCCATGGGATGGAGAGATGTCCGCCATGTAGCTTTTTCGGGCTGTGCCCGGCCGGGCCCGTGGTGCTAGGGAACCGAGGATAGCGGGAACTGGGCACCATGGGCACTAGAGCATGGGGGACTAGTTGCAAAAAGGCCTGGGGGAAACAGAGGGCCGGAGAGGCCTCGGGGAAACAGAGGGCCACTCAGGACAGGGAACAGAGAGGCCACTAGGGACAGGGAACAGAGAGGCCACTAGGGACAGGGAACAGAGAGCTGCAGCACAGATGGGGCCCTCTAGCGGCCGGCGGAAAAAAGGATGTGTCCCTCTGGCAGCCGGCAGCAAAGGCAGACCCCTTCAGCGGCCAGCGGCGAAGGCAGAACCCTTCAGGTGGCCAGCGGCGACAGAGAGACCTTTCTTGAGGCCGGCGCCAAAGGCGAAACCCCTCTGGCGGCCGAGCAGGCAACAAGTCAGCTGGGCTGAAGACAGGCGATGGGTCAGCTGGGCTGAAGACAGGCGATGGGTCAGCTGAGCTGGAGACAGGCGATGGGTCAGCTGAGCTGGAGACAGGCGATGGGTCAGCTGAGCTGGAGACAGGCGATGGGTCAGCTGAGCTGGAGACAGGCGATGGGTCAGCTGAGCTGGAGACAGGCCAGCTGGGCCAGTGTCTGCCAACAAGGTAACAGGAACAGAAGTCGGCAAATTCACAACAGGGTAACTGGAGCAGAAGTCGGCCGGACTACCGACAAAACACGGGGGGCAGGAGTTGGCTGGACCGCCAACAAAACACGGGGGGCAGGAGTCGGCCGGACCGACAACAAAGGCAAAGTCTCCGGGACGCCGGAGACGGGTATAGTAACTGGGGCGGTCTCAGGGGTGCCCGAAAGAGAAGACTCTGGGAGACCGGTCGATGTAGACTCTGGGAGGTCGGTCATCGAAAACTCTGGACGGCTGGACGACCCGGCTCCACGGGTCCCGGGGAATATGGCTAGGCAGGTGCCCTCAAAGGACTGCTGGTGGTCGGGGGGTTTTGCTGACCAGGTAGCAGTAGGGCAGTCTAACAACAGTTCAGGAGAAGCAGACAAGGGAGCAGGTCGGGTGACAGACAAAATGCTAGCAGACCTAGCAACAGGCAGGCTGTTGGGTGCTAGCTGGCACTGGAGAAGCCCGAAAACTTGAGGAGGAGCCTTGGTGGAGCTAACAGGCTTACAAAACCACAACTCATTAGCAGGTGGAGTTGGAGTGGAAAGAAAACATTTAGCCCAGTCAGGAATAGAGTCATTAAGCCAAGGTTTCTTTGACACCATCTCACGAGCTTCCAACACAATTAACTCCTTAAAAAGGTACTCACTGGTAGCCTTCTTCCACAAGGTCTTCAGCTCCACCAGGTCAAAAATTAAATTACAAAGTTCCACAATCATTGTCTCTGCCTCTCCTCCAGGTGGAGAAACATCAGGCCTTGGAGAAGCAGGCAAAGGGTCAGACAAGGTCAAAAACAAAGTACCTGTAGCTAAGATGCTAGCAGGCCGAGCAACAGACAGGTTGGTGGGTGAGTCATGATGGCTAGTTTTAAGGAAATTATCAAGTCTCTCCTTGATAATATTGAGGTTGGGAACAAAGTGACTCACCCAAGGTCTCTCCTCAAACCACTGCTGCTGCGTAGAAGTCCTCTGAAGGATAGGAGCATGCTGGTTAGGTTTAGAGTTTAAAAGACTCTCCACAGTCTGGTTAAACTCTGTCACCTTCTCCTTAAAGAAACGCCTCTCTGCTGGGTCCATATTGTGGTCAGATAATTCTGTTACAGTCTTCCAGAGAATATGGTGGACCCAATTGCAGAGACAGCAGGCAGTGTTGTGTTCAAAGGATTAATGGCAAAATCCAAAAACAAGGAGCAGGTAGGAACCCAAAAACAGGAACAGGCAAATACAGAACAGCGGTAAGCAATCCACTGACACAGCCAAACGAGAATAAACTGAACAGCAAATAATGATCTGACACAAGACAAGGGCAACACAAAGACTAAATACAGAGGGTAATGAGGAAACAAGCAACAGGTGACACTAGACTGGGGAACAGGTGAAACACATTAGGGATGGGAGAACAATCAAAAAAGACGGGAAAACACAAGACAGGAAGTAAAACCAGACAAGACAGAAAAGACAGACTTCAAAATAAAACAGGAAACAGAACATACACAACCATGACATGATCAGGATATATCCTTCAATGCCCACTTAAAACAATCCTCAAGAACAGCCTTTTTTCATCTCCGTAACATTGCCAAAATTAGGAACATCCTGTCTCAAAACGATGCTGAAAAACTAGTCCATGCATTCATTACTTCCAGGCTGCACTACTGTAATTCCTTACTATCAGGTTGCCCAAATAAGTCCCTTAAGACTCTCCATCTGATCCAGAATGCTGCAGCGCATGTTCTGACAAGAACTAAGAAAAGAGATAATATTTTTCCAGTATTAGCTTCTCTGCATTGGCTTCCTGTAAAATCCAGGATTTAATTTAAAATCCTTCTTCTGACCTACAAAGCTCTAAATGGTTAAGAACCATCATATATTGAAGAGCTCATAGTACCTTATTGTCCCACTTGAGCACTGCGCTCCCAGAATGCAGAGCTACTTGTGGTTCCTAGAGTCTCTAAAAGTAGAATGGGAGCCAGAGCCTTCAGCTATCAGGCTCCACTCCTGTGGAACCAGCTCCCAGTCTGGATTCGGAAGGCAGACACCGTCACCACATTTAAGAGTAAACTTTAAGCTCTCCTCTTCGATAAAAGCTTATAGTTAGGGAGTGAGGAGTTGCAGTGTCCGCCTAGCCCAGCCCACCTGCTTCTCATCATAATCATCAGATTTATTTACCACATAATCAATAATATAATCAGAGTAGAGTAAGGCAGGCCAGTACAGCCCGATCCGGTTGGGGAGAGTTCTAGCCCGACCAGGCTCCTCTCCTTAACCTGTTTCTCTTAGTTATGCTGTTATAATTTTAGACTGCCGGGGGACTTCCTTCCATTGACACACTGAGCTTCTCTTGTCTCTCTTTCCATTTGTGTGCATCCATGACCCAGAAATGCTTGTTACTAAGTTTGCTCTGGGGAGCTTATTCCCCGGAGTCCTTATGTTTTGTTTTTTTTGGTTTTTTTTCGCCTAGCATCTTTCCTTGGATTAAGGTGGCACCAAAATCATGGTTGCAGCTATCCTGCCACGCCCTGCTTTGCTCTGCTGTGCCCTGCTATGTCATGTAATGCCCTGCAGTGCCTTGCTATGCCATGAACTACTACAACTACTATTTCTAATCATAGTTCCATTATCTTTATTGTGACTATTATTGCCACTATTCATCACACTCCCAACCGGCACCTTCAGACACCGCCTACCAAGTGCCTGGGTCTGTCCGAGGTTTCTTCCTAAAAAGGTTTTCCTCGCCACGGTCGCACTAAATGCTTGCTCTTGGGGGAATTGCTACAATTGTTGTGTCCTTGTATATTATAGAGTGTGGTCTAGACCTACTCCATCTGTAAAGTGTCTTGACACAACTATGATTTGATACTGTAGTGAATGTGACATACATAATTAACCTTTGTTGTTTAATGTAAAATGTTGTGCATGTAATACGTTGGTTCAGGGATCGCGGTCCCTTTAAGTGTGTGATGACGGGGGACCCGGGGGTTGGGTTGCTGGGCAGCACCATTTTCTGAATGAATTGTTTTTCCCTATATAAATAAACGACACACGCATTCGTGTGCTCAATGTGAGAAGTTGTCTCTTGCAATTTACTGCAATTGCCACAATACTGTAAATAAAATTGTATTGAAATTTGAATTGAATACAGCTACCTTGGAGACAAAAATCAACATTGCAGGAGAATGGAAGGAGCAAGTAAACACCATCTTGTCTGAGTTTACATCCATATTGGACTTGATTGACAGATGCCCACTGCCTCTGAAGTTGGAGGCTATCAGACAGGTAGCACTGTCAAAAGTGCAACATCTGTTCTCTCACTCACATCCAGCAGAAAGTCCTAAGTGAACAAAACAGTGAGCTTAGTGCGAAAATGGTTTGGACTCAAGACACAAAGCACCCGTGACGTTATCTTTCACCCCCAGTGGGAAGGGGGACTGGGGGTACCAAATATATAAAAATGTAACGCTACTACTAGGAACTGAAGCTCTGAATATCCAAACGAACGCGCCTTACTTTGTTTGGTTGAAGGCACCCAGCACAGAATGATGAGAGATTAATAGTGTAAGTGAGTTTGCTCACTCCTTTACAGAGAAGAAGTATTTGCACATATGTAGGTGTGTTTGCCATTAAAGAGGTCAAGAGTCCTGACACAAAGTCCCATGGCTAGTTACATTATCTTGCATTAGACACATTCCTGCGTACTCGGGTGTGGTATCAAAAAGGCTGAACTGAAACTGAACTGTAAGCAAAAACTAATGACTAATTCAACCATGAGTACTTTGGGTTCATGTTTTGAGTAAAGCTTTCTCAAAACATTTTTTTTTTTTTTTTTTAAAACACAATTTCTGTGCTAAAATGAAATGAAATATAATAACACACTACCCAAGAAATAAACTCAGGAAAGAATGTAGAACAAGTAGTGAATAAATATATTCAACCTATTTAAATAGTATATAAAATATGTAAGTAAACATACTGCTTTCCTTGGGTTTGTGGAAGACTTAGGGGTACGTATTTAGCGGGGGGTTTAGGGGTCCTCCCTCATGCAAAAATAAAAAAATATATATAATTTCTAATCATTTTACTGTAGACTTATTTGTTTGACTTCAGACATCACTATGTTGTCTTAGTTTATTTATCTGAAGAGATTTGTTTCTATTCTATTCATTTGTGGATTTACTGTACGTACACACCGCCACCGACTTGATCTGCAAAAGAAGCTCTGGCCACCCTGTCAAGGTCACTTGCCAAAAAGTACGGGGAAGCTTGAAGCTTTGGCCGCTCTGACATGGCAGCATTCTATGTTCGATAATGTTCAATCTTAACTTTACTACTTTATTTAAAAGAGTGGCCAAGCACACAAGGCACCAGAACACACGATATGCTGCAGGTGGAGGTTCAACAACAACACTTTGGGTGACTGATGTTTTGTCGTCTTTTTAACAAGCTGTTGACTTAGTAACATGACTTTACTTAACTGATTATTAATTTGAAACAGGTGTGTTAATTTGTTTGAACACCTACATAAGACTTAGACTGTTTATTTGACTACACTGTTAATGTTTTAGTTCAGGTCAACACACTTAATGGTGAATCATCATTTCACATCAAAACAATTTAGGTTTTGAATTTTAGTTCTGTACAACAATAAAAATCTGAATAAGCTTTGAAACGTCTTTTTGTTGAAAATCCTCAACTAGAATTTGGAAAGGACTTCATGAGAGGAACAAAACCGACCCCAATCATGTGAGGGTTGTGGTTACTCATACAGCTCCACCCAACATGCAGGGGGAGGTAGCTCGCTGGTGGGGGTGGGGGTACTCTATAAATACATGCTCATGTGATGAACAGTTGAGACACGTAAAAGCAGACAGCTGACCTCTGTTAACTTCAACGGACCTTGACACAATGGCAACCACAATCAAAGCATACGGTGAGACAGTATCCACGACTATGGATATTCGGGAGATTTGTGATAAGGTGAGCTTCTATCTACCTTCATTCTTAACAACCTCCACACCGAAGGACTGCATTTCAGTCTGAATTTACATCATATTTATTTCCTTCATACACAGATCAGGTCCCAAGTGGAGGGAAGAACAGGAAAGAAGTATGTGAAATTCATAACAGTTCAATACAAGAGGCTAGATGGTGGGGATGGAATAAGCTACCTTATCAAGGTAAATAGATATGGCTTTAATATACAGGTTGAATTATTTGTGACAAGTAGTTGAACCATGGCAGGACAGCAAATACCAGTTAACCACATCCTCACTGCTCAACAACACAAGATCAACATGAATACGTCACAGTTTGTCAGGAATGTCTTGGACCCAATTGCAGTTTAGATGATTTAATAAACAAAAATGAAGTACATACCAAAAGTGTCCAGAAAGCAACAGGAATAAACTAATTCCAGAACAAACAGAACAGACACACTCACAGAACACACAGCAACAAACTACACGGCAAACAGAATGAACAGCAACAGAAACATAATGCTCCCAAACAAGATAAAGACAACACAGAGACTAAATACACAGGTAAACAAGGACTAACAAGAAACAGGTGACACAACAGGTGAAACAAATCAGGGCAGGGCAGAACAATCAAACAGGCGGGAAAACAAAAGACAGGAGTAAACTAACTACTCAACTAACTGTCAAGTAAACTAGACAGGACAATGGAGACAAGACGGACTTCAAAATAAAACGGGAAACAGAACAGAACTAACAATCGTGACAGAATACATGTGTTTAGACGTCTAATTTTCCTCTTTTGTTCTTGCAGGTTCATGTTGCAAAAACGGACTACATTCATGTGGAAGTCTTCCAAGATCTCAAAGAAAATGTTTCGCTGATTAATGTAAAGGAGCATCAAACCAAAGACAGCCTCCTCGTACCTTTTCAGAAATTGATCCCAGAACCAGTCTCAACAGTAAAATACTTAAAGGCTGCAGTCTCTTGTTAAAATCTTCTGCTTCTTTATTCTGAAATGATTTAACATTGATTTTGAATGTATTAACGCAGAGAGATGAAGATATTTGGTGGAATGCATTAAGATTAAAGTCTCAAAATGATTTATATTTCTTTTACAGAATTGATTCCTAACCCCAAATGAATATTCTGCTATAAGACTTAGATATTGTTTATTTGAATGAAATGTTTATGTGAGAAGCCTACACTGATAATGTTTTAGTTCAGGTCTACACTCTTAATGGTGCATCATCATTTCACATCAAAACAATATTTGTTTGGAAAGGAATTCTGAAGAGGAACAAAAGTGACCACAATCATGTGAGGGTTGTGGTTACTCATACAGCTCCTCCCAACATGCAGGGGAACCACCTGCCAGGTGTAGCTCTCCGGAAGAGGGGGGGGAGGAGGGGGGATCCCTCTCTATAAATACATATTATGTGATAAACAGTTGAGACACGTAAAATCAGAGAGTTGACTTCTCTGTTCACTTCAACGGACCTTGACACAATCGCAAAGATGTTCGGAGAATACAGTTTGCCGCCAGAGCCCGCCAATGAGGAAATTCAGGAGATTTGTGATCAGGTGAGCTTCTATCTACCTTCATTCTTCACAACCTCCACACCCAAGGTCTGAATTTACATCATATTTATTTCCTTCATACACAGGTGAAGCCCCAAGTGGAGAAAAATACAGGAAATAAGTATGAGGAATTCATGGCAAATGAATACAGGAGGCAATATGGTGCGGATGGAATAAACTACCTTATCAAGGTAAATCAGATATGGCTTCAATATACAGGTTGAATTATTTGTGACATGTAGTTGAACCATGGCAGGACAGTTAACACCAGTTAACCACATCCTCACTGCTCAACAACCCAAGATCAACATGAATACATGTGTTTAGACGTCTAATTTTCCTCGTTTGTTCTTGCAGGTTCATGTTGGAGAAGAGGACGACTACATTCATCTGGATGTCTTCCGAAATCTCGGAGGAAAGGTGTCGCTGACTAATGTACAGGCTCATCAAACCAAACACAGCCCCCTCGAACCTTTTTAGAAACTGATCACAGAATCAGTTTCAACAGTAAAATTCTTAAAGGCTGCAGTCTCTTGTTAAAATCTTCTGCTTCTTTATTCTGAAATGATTTAACATTGATCTTGAATGTATTAACGCAGAGAGATGAAGATATTTGGTGGAATGTATGAAGATTAAAGCTTTAAAATGATTTATATTTCTTTTACAGAATTGATTTTCCTGGTGCGCACAATGTCCTTTATCCCCAAATAAATATTCTGGCACTATCCTACAGTTTTTGGGACTCAATTATTTTTTACTAAAATTGATTTTCCTGACACTGGAAGTTTTCTTAACCCTCCTGTTGTCTTCTGGTCGACCATGTACTTGTTGTCCTTCTTGGATGAAATTACTATATAAAACAGTTTTTTACCTTTTTTTTTTAATAATATTTTTTACACATTTTCTGACTTTTTTGTCTCTTTTTTTCGTCACTTTTTTCAATGTTTTTATCAATTTTTTCCATCACTTTTTTCAATGTTTTTGTCACTGTTTTCCACATTTTGATGATGAATGATTTTGACTAATATTAGAGGAACGTACTTTATGTTGGTGGAGAATAACAGACGTGTGTATGTCAAAGTTAGTCAGGTTTTGAAACTATTTCAGATGCTATAAAATTGAATACCCCTCTGAATTAGTATAGTACTAGTATTTACTCTGATTACTGCCAGTATTCTCTGAGTTATTCTGAGTTACCTTCTGTAGTATTTACTCTGATTAACGCTCCCTAACATTCTGAGCATTAAACACTTTATTTCTTGCTCCTATTTCTACCTTTTCATCAATGTCCTGCATCAATTTATGCAGGACATATCTTTATATATGTAAAGGGAAACATAGGCTCTGTACTCTGTACAAATTAAATCTGAATAAAGTCTTAAAGCGGCCATATTCTGCTCATTTTCAGGTTCATAATTGTATTTTGAGGCTGTACCAGAATAGGTTTACATGGTTTAATTTTCAAAAAACACCATATTTTTGTTCTACTGCACATTGCTGCAGCTCCTTTCACATGCTGTCATGTTTCTGTTTTAGCTACAGAGTGAGTCCTCTTAACTTCTGTAACATCTCTGTTGTCAGTCGCACATGCGCAGTAGCTAGGTAAGGATTACATGGGCTAGCTCCAACTTCGGCCTGTACAAGGCAGGATTAGCCGGGAGATTTATTATAAACTAGGGTGCACTTCCAACTTTGCTTGGAATACCTGCAGAACAGGGACATGGAAGTAGTTCTATACAATTTCTTTTGTAGATTAGGGTGAATTTGTATGTGTTGTAGCAGTGTTTTGCCATTGAGAACGAGCTAGCATGCTAACGGTTAGCCCCCTAGACCCCTCGTCTCGGCTACTGACGTACAAAGCCGTGCAGATTTTGAACAGCTCACCCAGAGACTGAAGGCAGGACACATTTAGAAACACATACTCACTCTAAACAGCATGGATGTTTTTTTTTTTCAAAGTTTGTATGCGTGTGGAAGTATCAGAGACACAAAATAATCCAGGTCCACTGTGTTTTCTGAGGTCCAAGGTCAACGCAGCCATCTACCAGGAAGTTTTAGAGCACTTCATGCTTCCTGCTGCTGACCAACTTTATGGAGATGCAGATTTCATTTTCCAACAGGACTTGGCACCTGCACACAGTGCCAAAGCTACCAGTACCTGGTTTAAGGACCATGGTATACCTGTTCTTAATTGGCCAGCAAACTCGCCTGACCTTAACCCCATAGATTTTCTATGGGGTAATGTAAAGAGAAAGATGCGATGCTCCAGACCCAACAATGCAGAAGAGCTGAAGGCCACTATCAGAGCAACCTGGGCTCTCCTAACACCTGAGCAGTGCCACAGACTGATCCACTCCATGCCACTGCTGCAGTCATTCAGGCAAAAGGAGCCCCAACTAAGTACTGAGTGCTGTACATGCTCATACTTTTCATGTTCATACTTTTCAGTTGGCCAACATTTCTAAAAATCCTTTTTTGTATCGGTCTTAAGTAATATTCTAATTTTCGGAGATACTGAATTTGGGATTTTCATTAGTTATAATCATCACAATTAAAAGAAATAAACATTTGAAATATATCACTCTGTGTGTGATGAATGAATATAATATACAAATTTCACTTTTTGAATGGAATTACTGACATAAATCAACTTTTTCATGATATTCTAATTATCTGACCAGCACCTGTATATTAATATATGTATATATCCCAAACAGTTCTCCATTCGAGTCAAATAGTCGACCAACAGGTTGATATAATGTTTGAACCGAATCAAATAATAATAGTTCTTTTTGTAGAGAATCTACTAAATATGAATGTAGGCTCGGAGCGGAAGTGCGTCACATTTTAAGGGTGAAACGAAAGTTTAACCCTTGTGTTGTCCTCCCAGCTACAAAAATAATGTTTCAACATTTATTTGTAGGCTTCCGGCACTTTTTAGACGTTTTTGTCGCCTTTTGTTTAGTTTTCAGTTGTCGCTTTGTTTGTCTGATTATCACTTCTTGTCACAGTTTTTTACGCTTTTTTTTTCACCAGTGTATATATACATCACTAACACCAAATTATAAACACTAGTTTCATACTTATTCTTGGAATTCATGGTCAATAAACCTAATTTTACACAGAAATATGCTATAATATTGAATAAAACTCCCAAAATGTAATGAAAGAAACTGAAACTGATCTTTAATTTTATTTGAGAAGAATGTTGTATGGAAACATCCATGTAATTCTTGGGCAGTTTGGTCGAAAGAAACCTATATTTCTGATATAGAAACTTTAAAAACTGACCAAATTTGGCCCAAGGACAACAGGAGGGTTAATGTAGAAAGTGTGTTTCATATGGGCTATTTGTGGAGTTGTTTGATGATGTCATGGTGTCTTCTAATGCCACACACCAGGTCTAGTTTTATTTAACCCTCCTGTTGTCCCATGGTCAAATCTCACCCATTTTCAAAAAGTTTCTATATCAGAAATTTGGGTTTCTTTCAACCAAATTGTCAGAAAAAATAACGTGGATGGTTCCATAAAAAAGTAAATAAATGATCAGTTCAATACTTTCATTGAATTTTGGTGTTTTATTCAATTTTATATATTTAAGAAGTGATAAAACACTTAACATAAAAATGTTGAGAAAAGTGACAAAAACAAGTTGAAGAGCCACAAAAGTGTTAAAAAAAACAAACGTTGAAAAAAAACTTTGCTTGTTGACGTGAAGACAACACGAGGGTTAAACCTCCTGTTGTCTAAATATCTTTATGAGAAATATGATTTATTTTTAACAACCTAATTATTAATTACCCCAAAATAACACGGACGGTGTTTCACCCCCTATATCCTGACTAAACCTTTAAAGGTCCAGTGTGTAATCTGTTTCGTTGTTCATTATCTAAATCTGTGTTGCCCGTTCACAAACGTCCTTTATCATGAATATTTACCGCCACCATCAATTCCAAGTATTCCTTTTGGCTTGAAATGTTACATTTGCATTCGCATGAACTGGGGTAGATGCTCCATATTCATGCTCCATCTTGAAATATGTTAGCCGGTAAGGGACATACAGGACATACTGCTCTGCCTTTCATGTTTTCGTGGTCACATGATAAACTCACAAGTGCTGCTAATGCTGCTAACGGGTATCGTAGCTTCCCGGCCCCGGCAAGTTTGAAGAAGGAAACATGGAGGACCACACGTATTCAAAAAAATCCAAATTTCAGGAACAGGAGTCTTCGCCCAGAAAAAGAAAAAGGATATTAAAAAGAGCAAGAAACCAGCTTTTTGAAGTGTGACGGCTACCATAGCTGTAATACGTACTTTGAACTGCGTGGCGCGAGAGAATTGATTGCAATATATGATCTCAACGCTAGATGGGAGAAATTCCCACACATTGGACCTTTAATATTAGTCTAGATCTGTGGCTGGTTAGCTCAGTTGGTAGAGCAGGCATACACGTACAGTGGATTGTTCTCCGATGCAGAAATTCCAGGGTTTGAATCCGACATCTGACAGTTTTTCTGCATGTCTTCCCCCATCTCTCTCCCATTTCATATCTCAGCTTTCCTATCCAATAAAGGCAGAAATGGCCAAAAATTGTAGAAAACTGTATATATTAGTCTAAATCATTCATAATTTCTGCTTTTTTAACTCACAAATTAGGTAGAAATTTATATAAATGGTTTATTGAGCATGGTCCAGAAAAAAGTGTAAAACTATAAGAAGTTGGTGTTAGTGGTGTTTAAACAGAAGTGTTAAACGTAAAAAAAAAAAGAAGCAACAAAAACATTAAAAAAAAGAAAACATCCAAAGTGTCAACAAAAAAAACCAAAAATGTGTCGACACACACAAACAACAACAACAACGTCACGTTAAACATTTTATTACCTCAGAGATTTTAAACATAAAAAGGTTCAGGAGTAAAAAATAAAGGCACTTCACTTATATTACCTCCATAAAATAACTTCTCTTTTTTTACAAATATTCACACACTTCTCATCGTAGATATAAAAACATTCATCTAGATCGCAGATATTCTAAGTATCAGTAACAGGACAATCAAACACATGCTACCAGTTAGTCATAGTACAGTAATTACACATAAAACAGACAAACTCCCCCATTTGAGGAGTGAACTGAGAGAGACAGAGGATGTTTAGATCCCGTTTGAATTACACACATGATGATGTTTATCAGTTTAACCCTCCAGACGTCTGTACTACGAATCAAGATCAACATACCCTGGATTTCTTTCAGTTACCGGGCTTCACCTAACCTAACAACCGCGGTCCCACATAATCTGTGTCACGACGCTGGTTAACAACTAGTTCAATCAACCAAGGGTTTTCCAATCCAGTGACATGCGCGTTCACATAAAAGAGGCGGGGTTAGCACAGCACGACCAATCGCAAACATCTACCAGAGCCGCATATTTTACAGAAGAAGAGCAAACTATAATTCTACATAAATATGAAGAACCCAGACACGGTTTTACAGGCAAAATGCAATACAGTCACTACTTCCTAAAACAGTAAGGAAAGCCAGCTTTCCTTCATTTAAAGTAAGTGCGTAAATTACAAGAATTATCAATATTACTTTCCCATCAGTCGTGCACAAGATCTGACCATAATTACACTTGTCCTTTCCATAAACTGCTGTTGCTTTAGCCTATTATATTATCAGTTGCAACCCTGGCAGTGGAAAGCGATCGTGAGAGAAAATTAAAAAAATATAAAAACATAATTCAAACAGTGTTGCGCATTGGCAACACATGACTCAAGAACAACTAGCCTATATGTAATTCCATTCGCTGAAAATCTATATCTTTCATAAAAATACCCATCAGGGAATGTTAATGGGGTTGTCGGTCTCTAAATGTTTTAACTTTTCTGAGCGCACCCCCCCCCCCTCTCTCTCTCTCTCTCTCTCTCCGCGCACCGAGCTCCACCTGTTCTTCTAAGAACGGTGACGCCATTATTAGTCAAGTATTGATTGGTCAGTAGGCGGTGCTTTTACACTGGTTGATCTCTAATTTCCAAAATAACCTGCTCCCAACCAGGTTAGGTGTTCACCATAAGTTACCACAGCGATTTAACCCGGTAACAACTGATCCACCGTCGTGAGACAGAAAACCCTGGGTTTAAACTGAAGTTACCTCATAACCAAATCTTGCTTCGTAGTACAGGCCTCTGTTGTCCTCGGGTCAAATCTGACCCATTTTCAATATGTTTCTGTATCTGAAATGTGGGTTTCATTCAACCAAATTTTAAAACAAAGTGACGTGAATTGTTCCCTACAACACTCTTCACAAGTTAAATAAATGATCAGTTCACTACTTCAAGCATGTAAAGAAAAAACTAATAAAAGAACGTTTAAAAACATAGGAAAAACGGTTCCGGCGCGTTTACCTCTGTACTGGACCCAATTCAGTACAGAGATCCAAGAACACAGCTTTAGGGAATCTAAATCGGCATATTAGCCAGTCATCATTGTGGTCCCTGAAGACTCTTTCTCTCCTGATTCTTCCATTGGCATAGTCCTCCTGCAGGGCCAGCAGGGCCATCATGCAGCATTACGCACTGGATCACCACAGAGTTTATATGTTTACGACAATTTGTGATTAACACCTTGCCAAAATCACAGCATCAACTAGTGGTATCCCCCCCGAGATACATTTTGATGACGAAAGAAAGCGTTCAGCCCCGTTTTATGCATACTCCACTTTTATAAATTAGACCCCAGCTAAATATACATTTCTATAAAAGATGACTTCCTGTCTCTGAGACATTCTCCCGACTTTTCTTTCTGACTTATAATATGGCAAAAGATTTTTTTAATGAAGGTAATATGTTACCTAGGAATTAATCACATATTCTATAATCTTCAACTCAAAGTAAACTGTTTACTGAATGGCAGCAAGCCCCTATCATCTACCATGGTCAACACTATGTCTGCTTGTATTGTTGTCAACAGTGCTAGAATAAGTATTCAGATGTTGTACTGCAGTAAAAGTACTAATACCACTATAAATATACTCTGTTACAGTTAAAGTCCTGCAGTTAAAATGTTACGTCACTAAAAGTGTGTATCATCATGAAAATGTAGTTAAAGTATTAAAACATAGTAGAAAGTGTTAATTACATGTTTTGTGTGCAGAAATCTTGATGTGTAAAGTAAATAGTAACTAAAAATGTCAGATGAATGTAGTGGAGTAAAAAGTACAATATTTCTCTCTGAAATGTAGCGGAGTAGAAGGCAAGGCAAGGCAGCTTTGTTTGTATAGCACATTTCAGCAACAGGGCAATTCAAAGTGCTTTACATAAAAACGACTATAAAACAAGAATAAAAGTTATAGCCCTTTCACAGAGCTCCCGCAGCTCTTCGTTCAATAAACTGTCGGTACACTTACAAAGTTCTCAATGCTTGTGTTAACATGTAGGGACCCTCACTATGCTACCATTGAAGTTTGGTGATATTTTCAGCCTTTTTAGTGCTATAAATAGCGATTTGTTTTTACTTTCCCTGTGCCCCAAATACTAGCGTTGTAAGCTAATCAGCGGTCCACGCTAGCGTCTTTCAAGCTACAAACACATTTGATTAGCATGAAACCATGTCCCAGAGAGCGACAGAGTGGTTACACATCTGTTAATAACCCCTAGGTTCATTTTGCGCCGGAATTGTCCTTTAATACAGATTATAGAGAGCAGTTCAGTAAAGTCATCAAAGAATGTTGCACTGTATTTAGGTGGCCTGAAGATATTTAGAAATATAACTCAAGGGGACGACCTTATCTGAAGAGCCACATTATCAAAAGAAGTAAAATTTCCATAAGATAGTTGCATACATTGGAATGAGTCATTAAACAAAATGCTGACTCCACCTCCTTTCTCATTCACTCTATTCTCACACATAAAACTGAAGTTAGGGGGAGCTGACTCAATGAGAATTGAGAATCAAGATTGTGCTTAATAATGAAATTATTGATTAAAAATGATTTTCCAGCCAAAGACCTGACGTTTAGTAACGCTAGCGTTAGCGTGTTAAAAGAATGATCTGTTTCATTTTTTAGGACAGACTGCGGCTGACGAGGAATGGATGCTAAATTTGCTAAGTTTGCAGTTAAGTGCTTCTTCTTACTTAGTAGATTCAACATTCTTTTTCTATTACCTATCACAACATAAATTGAGGAAGAATGTAATACACATGGCTCAGGCTTGTCCTGGACAAAATCATGAGTGCCACTAGGCATGCAGCCTGGACCGGACATATATCAGTTAAAGCTTGTTGCATTTCGTACACAAGCATCCTTATTAGTCTGGGGAGAGTGAATTTGCTGCCATCCTGGCAGAGGTGCCTGGGGTTCTACTTTTGGCCAGGGGCAAATGATGGGAGAAGGAAAGGATAGCAAACTTGGTTCCAGTATCCACCAGCTGCCTCATCCTGCCACTGAACTCCAACATGTGGCAGGGGGAAGGAGGGGAAAGGGTGAGTGTTGGACGGGTGAAGAGGGGGGTTGAGATTTCTTGTATCTCCCCCCGATTTGTTATGGCTTCCTCTTGTTTAGATTCCTCTTGTCTCGTGTCCTTGGCCGAGGGAGCAGATGTGTGGCGCAGAAAGTAAAGTAGGTTGGAGGTGAACAGCTTTACTCCTGGCTTGTTGCGTTTATTGAGCTGACTGTGTTCAGCAGATCAATAAAGTCACGTTTCTGCACTTCAGACTGTTGCTTTAGAACATAAATATACTTTATGCAGTATAATGTTCTTCACAGTTGGGTGTGCTGCCACGATATCCGGGATTCTTTGGGCCAGGTCAGACACCATGTCATTGGGAAAACAGAGCATTTTGGTGTTTTTACTGCTAGTAAAAACAGTAAAAAACTGTTTTTACAGGTGTCCTAGGATACACATACAGGTTTGTAGTAAGAGGGCTGCAACAACTTGGGATGGCCAAAAAGATGGCTAAACAGCTTGCAAAGTACTGTGCCATATCTGCTATTATTGGCAGCCGCCACATATGGCAAAGACGCTGCTACTTATACCCTTAACTGAGTATTGGGTTTATTAAGTGATATTGTGACGACCTGCTGCATGCCACTGGTCCATGAGTTTGCGTATGTATTGTACTGCATCTGTAATATTTGTGTCCCTGTATCAATTTCTTCATGTGGACATAAAAAAATGGTTAAAATGTGTTTTTGCGTGTGTGTGTCTGTGTGTGTCTCTTTGTGTGTGTTTGTGTCTCTTTGTGTGTCTGTGTGTGTGTCTCTGTGTGTGTGTGTGTGTGTGTCTGTGTGTGTGTCTGTAAAAAGTTAACGCTCTCCTTAATTGCATGTTGTTTATGAGTCGGGGGGTAAATGTAAAGCTACTACTAGGAACTGAAGCTCTGATGATTCAAACGAACGCGCTTTACTTTGTTCCATTGAATGCACCCAGAACAGAATGATGAGAGATTAGTGGGTGTCAGTTTGCTCACTATTTTACAGAGAAAAAGTCTTTGCACATATGTAGGCATGTTTGCCATTAAAGAGATCAAGAGTCCTGACACAAAGTCACATGACTAGTTACAGTAGCTTGCATTAGACACATTCCTGCGTACTCGGGTGTGGTATCAAAAAGGCTGAACTGAAACTGAACTGTAAGCAAAAAGTAATGACTAATTCAACCATGAGTACTTTGGGTTCATGTTTGAGTAAAGCTTTCTCAAAACATCCCAATTTCTGTGCTAAAATAAAATAGAATAAGAACACACTACTCAAGAAATAAACTCAGGAAAGAATATACAACAAGAAGCGAATAAATATATCCAACCTACTTAAATAGTATTTGAAATATGTAAGTAAATATACTACTTTAGCAGGGGGGGGGGGTTTAGGGGTCCTCCCTCATGCAAAAAGAAGTTTTTTCAATTAAAAAAATATATAATTTCAAATCATTTTGTACCATAATTACTACTAGCATAGTCTATCTGTGTCTAAAACACACATATACAGTATATATATATATATATATATATATATATATATATATATATATATATATACTTATGTCGCTTTCTCATCTTTTTAACAAGCTGTTGACTTAGTAACATGAATTTACTATGATAATATAATAAGACTTAGAAATTGTTTATTTGACTACACTGTTAATGTTTTAGTTCAGGCGAACATACTTATTTTACAGAATTGATTTTCCTGTTGGCTCACAATGTCCTTTAAACCCAAATAAATATTCTGCCATAAGACTTAGACATTGTTTTTTTTTTTTATGAAATGTTTATGTGAGAAGCCTACACTGTTAATGTTTTAGTTCAGGTAAACACTCTTAATGGTGCATCATCATTTCACATCAAAACAATATAAGTTTTTGAATTTTAGTTCTGTACAACAATAAAAATCTGAATGATAAGATTTGAAACGTCTTTTTGTTGAAAATCCTCAATTAGAATTTGTAAAGGACTTCATGAGAGGAACAAAACCGACCCCAATCATGTGAGGGTTGTGGTTACTCATACAGCTCCACCCAACATGCAGGGAGGGTAGCTCTCTGGGGGGGGGGGGGGTTCTCCATAAATACATGCTCATGTGATGAACAGTTGAGACACGTAAAAGCAGACAGTGGACTTCTCTGTTAACTTCAACTTTGACACAATGGCAAACGGATTATACGGTGAGACACTAGACATGACTATGGAAATTCGGGAGATTTGTGATAAGGTGAGCTTCTATCTACCTTCATTCTTCACAACCTCCACACCGAACATCTGCATTTCAGTCTGAATTTACATCATATGTATTTCCTTCATACACAGATGAGGCTCGAAGTGGAGGGAAGTACAGGAAAGAAGTATATGAAATTCATAGCAGTTAAATACAGGAGTCAATATTGTGGGGAAGGAAAAAAATACCTTATCAAGGTAAAAATGTTGTCTTTAATATACAGGTTGAATTATTGGTGACATGCAGTTGATCCATGGCAGGACTGTGTGCGTGTGTGTGTGTGTGTGTGGGGGGGGGGAGCTTGTTTAACTATATTCGTGGGGTCCAAAAACTGGGACTCCAGTACACTTGTGGGGTCCCGACAGCTTTGTGTGGCCAAAATGCTGGACCCCACAAGTTTAAAGGGCTGTTTGAGGGTTAAGATTTGTTTTAGGATTAGGGATAGAATGAGGTTATGGTGAGGGTAAGGGTTAAGGTTAGGCATTTAGTGGTGATGGTTAAGGGTAGGGTAAGGGGCTAGGGAATGCATTATGTCAATGATAGGTCGCCACAAAGATAGTGAAACAAACCTGTGTGTGTGTGTGTGTGTGTGTGTGTGTGTGTGTGTGTGTGTGTGTGTGAGCAGTTGAACCATGGCAGGACAGTAAACACCAGTTAACCACATCCTCACTGCTCAACAACACAAGATCAACATGAATACATGTGTTTAGACGTCTAATTTTCCTCTTTTCTTCTTGCAGGTTCATGTTGCAGAAACGGGCTACATTCATGTGGAAGTCTTCCAAGATCTCAAAGAAAATGTTTCGCTGATTAATGTAAAGGAGCATCAAACCAAAGACAGCCTCATCGTACCTTTTTAGAAACTGATCCCAGAACCAGTGTCAACAGTAAAATACTTAAAGGCTGCAGTCTCTTCTTAAAATCTTCTGCTTCTTCATTCTGAAATGATTTAACATTGATTTTGAATGTATTAACGCAGAGGGATGAAGATATTTGGTGGAATGCATTAAGATTAAAGCCTTAAAATGATTGATATTTATTTTACAGAATTGATTTTCCTGTTGGCTCACAATGTCCTTTAAACCCAAATAAATATTCTGCCATAAGACTTAGACATTGTTTTTTTTTTAATGAAATGTTTATGTGAGAAGCCTACACTGTTAATGTTTTAGTTCAGGTAAACACTCTTAATGGTGCATCATCATTTCACATCAAAACAATATAAGTTTTTGAATTTTAGTTCTGTACAACAATAAAATCTGAATGATAAGATTTGAAACGTCTTTTTGTTGAAAATCATCAAACAGAATTTGTAAAGGACTTCATGAGAGGAACAAAAGTGACCCCAATCATGTGAGGGTTGTGGTTACTCATACAGCTCCACCCAACATGCAGGGGAACCACCTGTCAGATGTAGCTCTCCGGAAGGGGTGGGGCGGGGGAGAGTGTAATCACTCTCTATAAATACATGCTTGAACGGACCTTGACACAATCGCAAAGATGTTCGGAGAACACAGTTTGCCGCCAGAGCCCGCCAATGAGGAAATTCAGGAGATTTGTGATCAGGTGAGCTTCTATCTACCTTCATTCTTTACAACTTCAACACCCAAGGTCTGAATTTACATCCAATTTATTTTCTTCATACACAGGTGAAGCCCCAAGTGGAGAAAAATACAGGAAATAAGTATGAGGAATTCATGGCAAATGAGTACAGGAGTCAAGATGATGCGGATGGAATAAACTACCTTATCAAGGTAAATAGATATGTCTTTAATATACAGGTTGAATTATTTGTGACATGCAGTTAAACCGTGTGTGTGTGTGTGTGTGTGTGTGTGTGTGTGTGTGTGTGTGTGTGTGTGTGTGTGTGTGTGTGTGTGTAGTTGAAGCATGGCAGGACAGTAAACACCAGTTAACCATATCTTCACTGCTAAACAGCACAAGATCAACATGAATACATGTGTTTCTCGTATTCCTCTTTTCTTCTTGCAGGTTCATGTTGGAGAAGAGGACGACTACATTCATCTGGATGTCTTCCGAAATCTCGGAGGAAAGGTGTCGCTGACTAATGTACAGGCTCATCAAACCAAAGACAGCCCCCTCGAACCTTTTTAGAAACTGATCACAGAATCAGTTTCAACAGTAAAATTCTTAAAGGCTGCAGTCTCTTGTTAAAATCTTCTGCTTCTTTATTCTGAAATGATTTAACATTGATCTTGAATGTATTAACGCTGATAGATGAAAATATTTGGTAGAATGCACTAAGATTAAAGCTTTAAAATGATTTATATTTCTTTTACAGAATTGATTTTCCTGGTGCGCACAATGTCCTTTAACCCCAAATAAATATTCTGGCACTATCCTACAGTTTTTGGGACTCATTTATTGTTTACTAAAATTGATTTTCCTGACACTGGAAGTTTTTTTAACCCTCCTGTTGTCTTCTGGTCGACCATGTACTTGTCCTTCTGGGTCAAAATGAATGCTTTTTTACCGTTTTTAAAAATATTTTTTACATATTTTCTTACGTTTTTGTCTCTTTTTTTCATCACTTTTTTCAATGTTTCGGTCACTTTTTTCCACATTTTGATGATGAATGATTTTGACTAATATTAGAGGAACGTACTTTATGTTGGTGGAGAATAACAGACGTGTGTATGTCAAAGTTAGTCAGGTTTTGAAACCATTTCAGATGCTATAAAATTGAATACCCAAAATTCAATGAAAATAGTAATCGAGTACTTGCAATTGAACTTAATTTTTTGAGTAATTTGGTTAAAAACAAATCCATATTTCTGATATTGAAGTATTGAGAACTGGTCAAATTTGAATTCTGATTACTGCCAGTATACTCTGAATTACTCTGAGTTACTACCTTCTGTAGTATTTACTCTGATTACTGCCAGTATTCTCTGAGTTACTCTGAGTTACTAACTTCTGTAGTATTTACTCTGATTACTGCCAGTATTCTCTAAGTTACTCTGAGTTACTAACTTCTGTAGTATTTACTCTGATTACTGCCAGTATTTGCTCTGATGCTCCCTAACATTTTGAGCATTAAACACTTTATTTCTTGCTCCTATTTCTACCTTTTTAGATATATATATCTTTATATATGTAAAGGGTAAATAGGCTCTGTACTTGTACTCTGCCTAATCACAATACAAATTAAATCTGAATAAAGTCTTAACATATTTGACAGGATATGAGCCAACTCTTCTCCACTGCACATACTCTGTTTATTGAAATAATAACACCTTATTGTTCTATTTTGATTCTGTTTCTCAGCTGAAAAGTACAAACCACAGAATATATTATATAGATTAGTATATGTATATATCCCATACATTTCTCCATTCGAGTCAAATAGTTGAAGTTTGTAGAGAATCTGCTAAATATGGATGTAGGCTCAGAGCAGAAGTGCGTCACATTTTAAGGGTGAAACAAAACTTATTTTGATTAAAGTTTAATGTAAAAAGTCTGTTTCATATGGGCTATTTTGTGGAGTTTTTTGATGATGTCATGGTGTCATGATGTCACTGAGGCCCGGTGTAGTTTTATTTAACCATCCTGTTGTCCCATTGTCAAATCTGACCCATTTCGAAAAAGTTTCTATATCAGAAATTTGGGTTTCTTTCAACCAAATTGTGTCATGACAGCCAGTTTTGTGAAATATCCTGTCACACATCTATCTGACCAAGTGCTGGAATTGGTCTCTAACCTTGCACATCTAATTATAATAATCATTATGTCAACATGTCATGAATACAAAAAGAGGTGGATTTTCTTTTATGTCAAGTTGTCATGACAAAGACATCCCAAACAAATTTAATGTCAACTTGTCATGACCAAAACCGAATGACACTTAATGACAGAAGTCATAAACGTTTATGACTTGTTTATAAGGTTTATAACACATTCATGACAGTGTCATGTCATAGTTATGACAGTGTCATGTCACGATTATGTCGGTACTGTCAAGTAAAGTGTTACCGAATAATTAACTGTTTGCTATGTTTCCAGTACAAACACGTCATAAAGGAGACACCTGAAACCAAATCAGGAGCATCTATAGCCCAAACCTGAGGATTGTGGGGCTGTTGAAGAAGAAAACCATCCCCTTCAAGAAGTACAGGCCTCTTGGAGATGGAACAGCACAACTCCTTTACAAATCAGACTCAAAATGGGATGTCGAGGGCGCCCAGGTAGCTCAGTTGGTAGAGCGGGCGCCCATATGTAGAGGTTTACTCCTCAACGCAGGTGGCCTGGGTTCGACTCTGACCTGCGGCCCTTTGCTGCATGTCATTCCCCTCTCTCTCTCTCCCATTTCATGTCTTCTGCTGTCCTATCAAAATAAAGGCTGAAAATGCCCCAGAAATGAATTTTAATTAAAAAAAATTGGATGTCGAATCATTGACATCTTTCCGTTCTCTTGTAAAATAGTCTTATTTTTAAAGGCTGTAGAAAGTGAAACTGCTTTCCAGCGATGCGACCACTAGATGTCACTGTTCACAATAACCTATACAATAACGGATAACCCCCATCATGTTCAAGCTAACTGCCCGCAGGAGGCTTCTCTCTTTGGGTCTCCTCACATGTTCACCAAAGATAACCCCCCACCGTGTTGAAGCTAACTGCCCGCAGGAGGCTTCTCTCTTTGGGTCTCCTCACATGCAAATTCCAAACAGTTTCTATGGAATCACAAGTTGACAAGAATCCTGGATCACAATCTTCTTTGAAACTAAATGAGACACTTGACAATGAGTCACATGTGTTTATTTTAAAAGTACTCTTAACAGAGTTTGGAGCAAACTGGAGTTCACTTAGACATCCAGATGTTGGGTTAGGGTTAGAGTGGGTTAGGGTCTGTCACAGCATGTTCTAAAACAAAGCCACAAAAACTCCCAGAAGGAGACAAAAATGTTTTAAAAAAAACAACAAACGGAAAGAGGCCAGAAATATTCAATGAAACAAGATAAGACACTTTGAAGTGTTTTCTGTATTTTAAGCATATACGCTTAACAGAGTTGTGTAGATGAACTGTAATATTATCATGCAGGAGAGGGAAACCCTGCCAGTTCCATTAAATCCAGTTCAGAATATTGAGCTTTTCAAAGCTATACATGCATTTGTATTAAAGAGCAACTTACCAAGCTAAACACATATACAAAGTTGGCTCTCCCAGCTGAATGAACATGTCTAATGATTACTATTACTACTATCCCATAAATGGACAGAGAAAGGATGAAAATGTTACTTTTGCATCCAGTTGAGGGCATGTTTTTGTATGTTTTAGCTAAAAGTTTAACTACTGTCAACACAAAGATGACTTCCTGTCTCTGAGACATTCTCCAGACTTTTCTTTCTGACTCATATATATATATATATATATATATATATATATATATATATATATATATATATATATATGTTATCTAGGAATGAATCACATATTCTATAATCTTCAACACAAAATAAACTGTTTACTAAATGGCAGCCAGCCCCTATCATCTACCATGGTCAACACTATGTCTGCTTTTATTGTTGTCAACAGCGCTGGAAGAAGTATTCAGATCCTGTACTGCAGTAAAAGTACTAGTGCCACACTGTAAATATAATCTGTTACAGTTAAAGTCCTGCATTGAAAATGTTACTTCAGTAAGTGTGTGTAAGTATCATCAGGAAAATACAGTTTAAGTATTAAAACATTGTAGAAACTGTAAGGGATCCAGCCAGTTGTGTGTTTAATGGTCTGATCATTTCAGCTGGACTTGTAGGCTGTAATATTGTTGGCTATTTTAAATATATATAATTGAAATCAGAGGGGGGCTGTCCATGGTGCTGAAACAGAGGGGGGCTGTCCATGGTGCTGAAACAGAGGGGGGCTGTCCATGGCGCTGAAACAGAGCATTATTACTAAAACAGAGGGGGGCTGTCCATGGTGCTGAAACGGAGCATTATTACTAAAACAGAGGGGGGCTGTCCATGGTGCTGAAACAGAGCATTATTATTAAAACAGAGGGGGCTGTCCATGGTGCTGAAACGGAGCATTGTTACTAAAAAACACTACACACAATTACACACAATTACAATTACACTCTACCTAAGACACAAAAATCTAACAGGAAGTGACTTGCTTCCCTTTTCCAAACATAACCAATCAAAATGCTAAACGTATTTACCAGGGCACACACTCCTCACATGTGCAAACACATTATGCTTAACTGATCACTAACCAATCACTGCTTCAGTGTAGGCCCATACAGTGGTCAAAGGTCAGATTACCTGTTTTAAACAATGCCAACAATAGACAGAGAGCGAGGGGAGGAGGAGGAGGAGGGAAGAAAAGAAAGGAGGAGAGCCATCTCTGATGAGATCAGCCACACTTATTCATCATGTGATCAACCAAGGATTGACCAATGAGAGAAGCCCATCTTGAGCAGCTTTACAGTGGCATCCTTAATTCAAACCTTCAGAAATGAGAACAGGCATGAAACTATCTAATGACTATCTCAGCATCATAAATCAATCAGACTTTGTTTTGCACAAAGTGCATACAATACCCCCCCTGCCTGCCCAACACACAAGCACGCACAAACACACACACACACACACACACACACACACACACACACACACACACACACACATTCTTTATTCTAAAAATTATACCTTTGGTTTACATAAATGTTTGTAGTTTTGTTTTCTTGTTTCATGCTACTGTATACAACACTGTGCTACTCTTACAAACACAATGTTTTTCCCTTTAAATATTTTCTGTTTTACCGTAACATTACATTATTTTTTGTGGTGCACTTTTCAACCCCTCTCAGCAGATGACTTTCTCTCTAGAACATTGTAAATGGAGATATAAGCCTTTGAAAGACAAAAGAGCTTTAGATTTACAACAGTGTGTACATGGTATATCCAAAAATGTACTATTATCAAAAAAGTGTTTGCCATTTGATGCAAATGCTTCCTTTTGAGATGTGTTTATGGCATTTTGAATGCAGTGTTTAATTTTGAAGGAGATGTGAGGCATTTAGCATTTTGTGTGTAGAGTTTTGAAAAAAGGAGACATAGTTTTGAAAACGTGTGTAAGCAATCGAAAAAAAACCTGTAAAACAGAAGGGGCTGTCCATGGTGCTGAAATGGAGCATTATTACTCAAAGAGAGGGGGGCTATCATTTACCATGGTCAACACCATGGGCCCTATTTTAACAATCTGAGGGTACGGCATGAAGCGCCTGGCGCAGGTGTGTTTAGGGTATGTCCGTGTGCATGGTTCAAAAGGGTTGTACTTAGTGTCTTCATTAATCATAAGTGTGTTTTGGGCATGTGCACGAGCCTAGGTGTATTTTACTAATTTGCTGTTAAGTAACAATGAAATGCTGCGCTATTGACTTTAGACCAGGTTTTTTGTTGGTTAATGGTGCCATCACTTCCTGCTGTATTCCCCAAGTATTTGATACACTGCCGATTTTGCAGGTTTTCCCATGTCTGCCGTGTAGTTCTGGGCTGATCCCTCACCTTCCTCATGATCATTGATGCCCCACGAGGTGAGATCTTGCATGGAGCCCCAGACCGAGGGAGATTGACCGTCATCTTGAACTTCCATTTTCTGGTAATTGCGCCAACAGTTGTTGCCTTCTCACCAAGCTGCTTGCCTATTGTCCTGTAGCCCATCCCAGCCTTGTGCAGATCTACAATGTTATCCCTGATGTCCTTACACAGCTCTCTGGTCTTGGCCATTGTGGAGAGGTTGGAGTCTGTTTGATTGAGTGTGTGGACAGGTGTCTTTTATACAGGTAACGAGTTCAAACAGGTGCAGTTAATACAGGTAATGAGTGGAGAACAGGAGGGCTTCTTAAAGAAAAACCAACAGGTCTGTGAGAGCTGGAATTCTTACTGGTTGGTAGGTGATCAAATACTTATGTCATGCAATGAAATGCAAATTAATTATTTAAAAATCATACAATGTGATTTTCTGGATTTTTGTTTTAGATTCCATCTCTCACAGTTGAAGAGTATCTATGATAAAAAGTACAGACCTCTACATGCTTTGTAAGTAGGAAAACCTGCAAAATCAGCAGTGTATCAAATACTTGTTCTCCACACTGTAAGTCTCAAACAGGCCTATAGCAGCATCACAACATGATGCAATTCACATCCGATATGCAAACAGCATTTCAATAAACCCAGCAAAATATGATCATTATCTGGTCACACAGTCACAACAGATTATATTAACCTACTCAATTTACAGATAGCATAATAGCTCTTACCTTTAGAAGTTCTTTCTTGTCTTTTTCTTTGCAAAGTAGCAAATCAAATCCTCAAAGTCCAGGTGCCTCACCAGCTCGGACTCGATGGCCATCAAGGACAGGAAGCCTTTTCTGACCCATAGTCCTTAATTCATTTTTTATTCGAATCAGCTGTGAAAATGCCCTCTTTCCCTCACAGTTGGATACAGGCAATGTGAGAAAAACCCCGAGAGCAACAAAAACATTGGGGAAGGTAGTCTGCAGTCCATTCCTCAGCACAACCTGCAATAGGTTTGCGGGTGTCTTATCTTGCTCACTGCTGACAAAAGACCTAAACTGGATCAGCTCATCAGCTGAGAGAGGAGAAGGAGGAGAGCAGAAGAGGAGGAGGAGGAGAAAGAGGAGGAGGAGAGGAGAGGAGAGGAGGATTGTTCAGGTGGCGCTGGATGTCCCTCTTATGGCCCGATGGTTATTTTTGAATCTTGGTGTTTGTATTTGTTAGGTAAAAGGTAAAAGGTCTGATTACTTCTTCTACCTCTGGAGTTTGCATCATGATACTTTTACTTCACAGCTACACACGTAAATATGAGGAACACGTTTGCAGAACAGGACATTTTATTTCTCAGGACTGATGGAATGGGCTGTCACTGTGAAGGAGCTCTCTGGACTCTGGAGGGTCATCCATTGGAGGAACAGGTGGTGGGCAGTAGATCATTCCTAAACAGCTTGTTCTCTCTCTACAGGACAGGCACAATGGGCTGACTGAAGGAACATTCTGTACACCCTCAAGGACTTTGAACACACACACAGACACAGACACACACACACACACACACACACACACACACACACACACACACACACACACACCTTCACTTGTTATTTCCTGAGAAAGTGTGGACGACTCTTGTGTTGAAGATAAATCTCCATGTTGGTGATTTACTGGAATCAAACAGCTGATCTTTATTTCCTTTCTCCAGCTGTCAGAAAACAAACGGTCGTCTCCATCAGAGTCAAGAGAGACACAACACAACTCTAATGGTTCTGCTAAAAGGTTCAAGGTTCGGCTTTATTGGCATTATACAACACAATTGTCCAATGAAATGCAATTGTCATTTACAGCTGGCTATGATGAAGTTAAGTTACCAACCGGGCTGCCTCTATGGACTGTGGGCTCAAATATTGGGAAAAATGAGACAAAAACGTCAAAAGTTGTCAAAAAATATTCCAAAAAGGCGACGAAAACTCTGAAAAAAGCAACAAAAACTCTTAAAAAAAAGCAGCAAAAATGTCTGAAAACGTGACAAAAATCTTTCAAAAAAGAACAAAAACTTGTAAAAAGCCCCCATAAATCCTGCCTATGTGTACATAGTTATTGGGATCCTGATGTGTGAACATATATAATATATGATAGAAGAAATAGTGAGTTAATGTGTGCTGTATGAGAGGGAATTCTTGGTGTTATGTAGAGATGTTCTAACATGGAGGTCAGTCGGCTCAACGTGTGTCTGAGAGAATGTCCCAGAAGCAACATGGAGGTCACGCCGCCTTCACACTGGCAGTTGAAATCAGCTCCAATACGGCTTCGAACCGACCGGAAGTCATTCATTTCCTCTGGAGATTCCCAGACCGCATGCGAATGGGTCCGAACGAGTGCGGTGCGAAAACAATCGTGTCAGTTGGTCATCCGGATGCGTTAAAAAAATGTAACTCTTGCGAAAGGCTACGGACGGTTCCTATCCCACAACTCCAGTGTTGCTATGGTACTGATAAACAAACCTGCTAATGCTAATTAGTTAGCTAACAACAGACATCAAACTATTGACATTATACCGCTATATCACATTTAACCGACGTGACATGTCAACGTCCTGGGCAGCTGTTCTCCACGCAGCAGCCTTTCTATTTATATCTGTATCAGAGAGGTCATAGAGAATCATACATTCAGACACTTATCAGTCCTTCTATTCTCTCTAGAAGCTTCTGAAGCTTCTCAACGGTGTAGTACGACGTCCGCTGGGGGCGTATTGTGTATTACGGAGCTGATTTCAACTGCCAGTGTGAAGGCGGCTTCAGTTGGTCCAACGTGTGTCTGAGAGAATGTTCCAGAAGCAACATGGAGGTCAGTCGGTCCAACGTGTGTCTGAGAGAATGTTCCAGAAGCAACATGGAGGTCAGTTGGCCCAACGTGTGTCTGAGAGAATGTTCCAGAAACAAGCAGCCGACTGACTGCTGCTTCTTTACTTCTTCTTCCAGGAGAAGCATCTTTTAAATGTGTCCCCCTGGAGTCTGTCTGCTCTCTCTGGATCAAACACCATGACACTGGAACATAGTTCAATGGGTTCAGCTTAAATTATTCTAAATTGGCACAACTACGCCATCTTGTATCGCCATCGGTTGCCTAGTAACGGGAACGCTGGCGATATTGACGCCGCTCCGTCTGGCTTGTTTATTTTCAGTAATTTTACATTTTTTTCACGAATACATGGATAATTTGATTTGATTTTCATACTCAGTTAATTAGCAAAGTTCAGTAGTTATATCTAGCTACGCATTTCATCATCTCTCCGCCCTATTTTGTTTTTACACGGGGTTGGAGTCTGACATGATGCCAGATGACCAGAGGATGCCATGGCGACCGGAGGATGCCATGGCGACCACAGCAGCCTAAGCCCACTAGGACTACTTACCCACAACAACTTCATGCATAGGCTACATCTGCTGGAGTAAGGATGAAATACTTAATAAGTGAACTTCACCAGCTATGGGGGAGCTCTGCACCTTCTGCGGAGCTTCTGTGTCAACGCGACATTCTCCGACGCCCAAAAGTATGTCCACCGAGGATCTCGTCGCATCAACATCTACATGGCTCGCAAGGATGGCAACATATCCCCATTTCTGGACTGTTGGCGGTCATTTGAAGCCTGACCTACGAGTTGACCAGACTGTGCTTGCCCGTCTGCCCAGATCAGATATGCAGTCAGTCAAACCGACTTAAAGCTGGTTGTTCAACAGAAGATCTCTCGCCGGCGACTTCGTTGTGGACCGTGGACTGGACTTTCTGTGTCTCGCCAAGGCGTGGCAGCAGAGCGATGGTTTCTTCCACCTGAACCAAGCAGTCCCGCATGCATGGATTTGTTTACACCTGTACACTCTGCTCATCTGGGAGGGGAGGTGGTCTCGCACTGCTCTATGGGGAGAACTGGAAGTTTACACCCTGCCCCCTCACTGAGATCCTCCTCAACAGGCCTACTGCATGGCCCTAATGTTGACCTCAGCACCTTTATGAGATGACTATCATTTTAATGTCCTTTTACGTTTGTGACGTGACCTTGGGTGTCATGAAAGGCCTTTAAATAAAATGTATTATTATTTATCTGTGTATGATCGCTCTGTCAGCTGTTTTGTGAACCTAAACCTCCTCTAAACTACCAAAAAGCATTTCTAGCCCAATTTGTTTTAATTAATCTGCCTAGAACCAAACATACGGTAGCAAAGTCTAGTTAAGTCTAAACTCTCTGTTTTATAGATTTCTATCTATCCCATAATAGATGCTTTGATATTTTAATGATCTGATCGTACTAGCAGCAGAGGTTTTGGTCTTCTGACAACAAATGAAGCTGTCCAGACTTTTCTATTTTAGGTTTGTAATCCTTCACTAGTCTGGTTTAAAGTATCTGAAACAAGTACTCGAGTAAAAGTACCTTCCCAGGAAATAACGTTGGTAGAAGTTAGTTTCCTTTTAGAAGATGTACTAAAGGTTTAAAGTATCTGGTATTTACAGTACAGTAACGTTATGATATAATAAGTTAAAACTTTGATTATGAACTTCATTGTAAAGTGTAACATTCAGGGTCTCCACACTCCAACACCTTTACAAGTGACGCTATTTTAATGCGTTAGTGTGGAACTTTTAGATATTAATAATTAAGAAGTTGGAGAAACAGCTAGCTAGCTCATGTAGTCCTTACCTAGCTACTGAGCGTGTAGTCCTTACCTAGCTACTGAACGCGTAGTCCTTACCTAGCTACTGAGCGTGTAGTCCTTACCTAGCTACTGAGCATGTAGTCCTTACCTAGCTGCTGAGCGTGTAGTCCTTACCTAGCTACTGAGCGTGTAGTCCTCACCTAGCTACTGAGCGCGTAGTCCTTACCTAGCTACTGAGCGCGTAGTCCTTACCTAGCTACTGAGCGCGTAGTCCTTACCTAGCTACTGAGCATGTAGTCCTTACCTAGCTACTGAGCATGTAGTCCTTACCTAGCTACTGAGCGCGTAGTCCTTACCTAGCTACTGAGCGTGTAGTCCTTACCTAGCTACTGAGCGCGTAGTCCTTACCTAGCTACTGAGCACGTAGTCCTTACCTAGCGACTGAGAGTGTAGTCCTTACCTAGCTGCTGAGCGTGTAGTCCTTACCTAGCTACTGAGCACGTAGTCCTTACCTAGCTACTGAGCGTGTAGTCCTTACCTAGCTACTGAGCGTGTAGTCCTTACCTAGCTACTGAGCGTGTAGTCCTTACCTAGCTACTGAGCGTGTAGTCCTTACCTAGCTACTGAGCATGTGCGACTGCCAACAAAGATGTTCCAGCAGTGAGAGGTCTCACTCTGTAGCTAAAACAGAGACCTGAACACAGGGTGAAAAGAGGAGCTGCAGCAATGAGCAGAACAACTAAAATATGAAATGAAACCATGTAAACCTGTTCTGGTACGATCTCTAAATGCAGTTATGAACCTGAAAATGAGCAGAATATGAGCTCTTTAATTAGGACTATCAGCTCCACACAACTCTCTCTGGATCTCTCAGGATGAAGATGTTGAGAAGATTGGGGCGTCAGGAGACTGAAGATAAGATTCTGCAGACAGTCATGTTTTTTAATCCTCCGTGTCTCCATGGTTACTAGCAGCTGTGTGGAGGAGGGGGAGGAGGGGGGAGGCTCGTATCATGTTGACGTGCCGACAGTGGTGTTGTCATTACTTAGAATTCCTCCTGGGGGAGACAGAAACTACGTACTGTAGCTTTAAGAGCTTTCTTTGACCCTTTACCCTCCTGTTGTCTTCCTGTCCACCACTTAAATTAACTCCAGTCTGTTTTGACCCTCCATTTCTCCACCTTTATTCAACGTTTTTAAAGATTATTTGAGGCTTTTTCCAACACTTTTGACGCTATTTAAAGCTCTTTTACCAACACCTTCAACATGTTTTCGGCGTTTTTGTCGAAGCCTTTCTTGACACATTTGACGCCTTTTGCTCAGCGTTTCAACACCTCTTTTCAGCTTTTACCAGAGCCTTTTGATGCTTTTGAAGCCGAGTCGGACCCTTTCTGTGACGTTTAAAGAAAGCACACGTGGATCCACTGAGCTGTGTATTTAATGACACGTCATCCTACAGCACAGACTGTAAAAACGCTGAGTCATCATGCAGCACAAACTGTAAAAACGCTTAGTCACCCTGCAGCAGACTGTAAAAACGCTGAGTCATCCTACAGCACAGACTGTAAAAACACTGAGTCATCCTACAGCACAGACTGTAAAAACGCTGAGTCATGTCAAAGATACACCTCTCTATAAAACAGGATGTATAACATCCAAGCAGCCTTAAAGTCCTCTAAAAACCGTCCAATGAACAGAGTCCTTCAGTCCTGCGGCTTCAGGAACTTCCTCTTCGTTGTCGTTTCCACGGCATTGTGGTTCACGTCGTCTTCTTTTTCGGATGCCGCTCTCTCGCGCTTCTTCGCAAACTTCTTCTTCATGCTTTCCACCAAACTCTCGTACCTGAAGAAGAAGAGATGTAGAGTCAGGAAGTTTCCTCCGACACGTTATTACGATCGTAAATTCTATCAATTCTATAATTATTATAATATAACAGACTAATGTTCTATCAGATTATTATAATAATAATAATAATAATAATAATAATAATAATAATAATAATATAACCGACTAATGTTATCTGATCTGGAGGAACTGAGTTCTTCACAGTTTTATTTTCCAACATTTTACAGATTTTAGTCGTTTTATTGGCTGCTTTTGTTGTTGTTGATGTTTTTAATTTGCACGTCTGTCAGATATCAGGTCAGAGCTCCACGCTTCGGACCTTTTCTTTTACTGGTTTATGGTTTTGATGCTCGGTTTGTTTGAGACAGTTTGACATGTTTTTGAAATAAAATAAAAACATTTTATCAAAAGATTTTTCCCCCCAAAAAAACCCACTACTAGACTTTGGGCTGCTTGTACCCTGGTGGTTTAGGGGCCAGTACAACTAGATTTTGGGCTGCTTGTACCTTAGTGGTTGTTGAGGGGCCAGTACAACTAGACTTTGGGCTGCTTGTACCCTGGTGGTTTAGGGGCCAGTACAACTAGACTTTGGGCTGCTTGTACCCTGGTGGTTTAGGGGCCAGTACAACTAGACTTTGGGCTGCTTGTACCCTGGTGGTTTAGGGGCCAGTACAACTAGACTTTGGGCTGCTTGTACCCTGGTGGTTTAGGGGCCAGTACAACTAGACTTTGGGCTGCTTGTACCCTGGTGGTTTAGGGGCCAGTACAACTAGACTTTGGGCTGCTTGTACCCTGGTGGTTTAGAGGGCCAGTACAACTAGACTTTGGGCTGCTTGTACCCTGGTGGTTTAGGGGCCAGTACAACTAGACTTTGGGCTGCTTGTACCCTGGTGGTTTAGGGGCCAGTACAACTAGATTTTGGGCTGCTTGTACCTTAGTGGTTGTTGAGGGGCCAGTACAACTAGACTTTGGGCTGCTTGTACCCTGGTGGTTTAGGGGCCAGTACAACTAGACTTTGGGCTGCTTGTACCCTGGTGGTTTAGGGGCCAGTACAACTAGACTTTGGGCTGCTTGTACCCTGGTGGTTTAGGGGCCAGTACAACTAGACTTTGGGCTGCTTGTACCCTGGTGGTTTAGAGGCCAGTACAACTAGACTTTGGGCTGCTTGTACCCTGGTTGTTGAGGGGACAGTAAAACTAGACTTTGGGCTGCGTGTACCCTGGTGGTTTAGGGGCCAGTACAACTAGACTTTTGGCTGCTTGTACCCTGGTTGTTGAGGGGCCAGTAAAACTAGACTTTTGGCTGCTTGTACCCTGGTTGTTGAGGGGCCAGTAAAACTAGACTTTGGGCTGCTTGTACCCTGGTGGTTTAGGGGCCAGTACAACTAGACTTTGGGCTGCTTGTACCCTGGTGGTTGTTGAGGGGCCAGTAAAACTAGACTTTGGGCAAGTACAACTTTTGCTCTCTGTGATAAAAACCTGGACGTTGAAGCGTGCTCTGCCCTCTTAACTAAACTAAACCTGCTAAAAAAGCAAGGAAAACGACAAAAACCTGGAAGCCAGAGCAGAAACAGCGTCCGATCGGATGTTTCCAGATGTTTCCGTCTGAACAAAGACTCCGTTACGTAGGGCTGGGTATCGCTCAAACATTTTCGATACCGATACCGTGACTTCAATACCGGTTCCGAAACATTACTTTTTCAGATGCCAATTTCATAAAAACAAAAAGAAATGACAACATTACATATTACGGCACAAATCTTTTTATGTATTATATTTTTTATGTTTCAGCTCCAACTGCGTGAGCGTCTCGGTGTAACGTAGAGTTTCTCCTGCGCAGCTCTACGACTTGTAACGTTAGACAGCCAATCACAGACATTATTAGACTCCTTAGGTATTGAAAAACAAGGAATTTTGATACTCGATATTTCAGAGGTAATTAGGTCAGTGCCAAAAAAGTACTGAATTTGGTACCCAGCCCTACCGTTAACGTACTAAAGTCTCTCTGCTCTCTTTCTAAGCAGAGCTAGAGAGACTGTGATGGTGTGAGACCTGGTCTACCTGTGATGGTGTGAGACCTGGTCTACCTGTGATGGTGTGAGACCTGGTCTGTACCTGAGAGCCATCTCTTCATCTGTGACGTCTGTCTGCATGCGGCTGACGTCTTCCTCGTCTCTCGTCTCCGTCTCATCTCTGGGATTCATCAACAACATCAGTTTCTGTCAGCGGGACACAGGAACAGGTTCTGTCTTTAGATTATTACATTTTAAATACATAATTTACATCTGACCAGATGGTCTAAACAAGACCTTCTTTAATCTTTTTATTTAACATTAAATACAGTTTCACTTCTGCTGTTTGGACAGAAGCCTTCTCTTTCTGGGTCTGTCTCACACTCACACACACACACACACACACACACGTCAAAAACCTCGAAGAAACAAACAACAACTTGAAGAAAAGAAGTCAAATGTAGGGAAATGAACGACCTCAAAGTTGAGTGTATGGTTCCATCCCTAAATATCTGACAGATTATAGCCCAGCCACAACATTTCATCTGTCATACCTTTTTAAAGGGCCAGTACCACACAGTAAACACTGAGGGGAAACACGGAGGAAGCAGAGGGGGACAAATCACACACTGACCTCCACTTCTGGGTTGAAGCCTTTGAAGGAGAAGCGTCCGTACCTGAGCTCCTCACAGGGCCCAAAACTCTTCTCCTCTACGATCAGGTTCCTGACGGGGGAAAACAGGCTCGGTCAGCGGCTCCCAGAGACCAGGATGTTAGGAGTTGTCTGTCTGTCTGTCTGTCTGTCTGTCTGTCTGTGTGTCTCTGTGTGTCTCTGTGTGTGTGTGTGTGTGTGTGTGTGTGTGTGTGTGTGTGTCTCTGTCTGTGTGTGTGTGTGTGTGTCTGTATGTCTCTGTGTGTGTGTGTGTGTGTATGTGTGTGTGTGTCTCTGTGTGTGTGTCTGTGTGTGTGTGTGTGTGTGTGTGTGTGTGTGTGTGTGTGTGTGTGTGTGTGTGTGTGTGTGTGTGTGTGTGTGTGTGTGTGTGTGTGTGTGTGTGTGTGTGTGTCCCTAGCATTTGCCCATCCCGCCCAGATTGCCCCGGGCCGGCCCTGCATGTGGAATGCGATACGTACTCTTTAGCTTTCAGCTCTGGCAGATCCAGATACCAGTGTTCATCACTGATGATCCTCTTCTCATCTTCCTCCAGCTGCTTCTTCGTCTCAGCGTCCAGACCTCTCTGCATGAACTGCCCAAACACATCACACTTCAAATCATAATCTCTGGCAGGAGAGATTATTTAAACCAGCTGAACACGCTTCCCTCTCATCTACAGAACCTCACTCAAAACTCAAAGGATTCTGTGGTAAAAACATATACACTGAAAGACAGTGGGAGTTAGGTTATTTGGTGATTCTGCTCAATAAAAAGCCATTAAGTAGCTAAAATGAAATGCTGAATTATTAACTGGATCCAACTTTACATACACAAGTACAAAGTAAAAGTATGCCATTAGTTGGAGATTCCCAAAAAGCAGGAAATCAATTATCGTCTGATTTCTGAATGGAATCTGGAATGAGAGCTAAAGCTAGCTAACAAACAGTTGGTCTCTCCTCTTGTTTGTTAGCGTTACACACTTTAATCAGAAACAACTTTGGTAGGGGGAGTGGTGGCTAACAATGTGGTTATTTAAATTACACCAGCTAAAAACGTGTCCCTCTCATCTACAGAACCTCACTCAAAACTGTAGGCATTCTGTGGTAGCACACATCCACCAAAATACACAGAGGAGTCAGGTTAGCTGCTGAATTTGCTGAATTTAAAAGCCATGAAGTAGCTACATTACATGCCGAATTATTAAGTGGATCAACCTTTACATAAACATTTATAAAGTTAAAGTTCGCCGTTAGTACAACTTTCCAAAAAAGCAGGAAACCCATACTTGTCTAATTTCTGAATGGAGTCTGGAATGAGAGCTAAAGCTCGCTAACACACGGCTAGTATCTCCCTTTGTTTTACTTACCTTCATGCGTAAGAGGTTTTTGGAGAGTTTGACGGAGTCTGACGCCATTATTAAACCGTTCTTATATACTGTCTATGTTTAGAGACAACAAACCAAACTAAACTACATGAAAAAACGGGCTATCTCAGGCTAAACGCACGCGCAGCGGCTCCACGCAGCTGCTGTTGAAACTCAGACAAAAGCAACCGACCGTCGAGCAGCTTTTATTCGTCAACAGTCCGGATAATCTACCTCTGATATCGTTGATGTTTAAAGGGTAACTTCCGTGTTTTCACCCTGGACTCTATGTCTCCATGTCTATGTCTATGTATCTGTGTGTGTGTGTGTGTGTGTGTGTGTGTGTGTGTGTGTGTGTGTGTGTGTGCGCGCGTGCGTGTGTGTACGTGTGTGTGTGTGTACATGTGTGTTAGTGTGCGTGTGTATGTGTGTATATGTGTGTTAGTGTGTTTGTGTGTGTATGTGTGTGTGTGTGTGTGTGTGTGTGTGTGTGTGTGTGTGTGTGTGTGTGTGTGTGTGTGTGTTAGTGTATATGATGTGTGTGTGTGTGTTAGTGTATATGCTGTGTGTGTGTGTGTGTGTGTGTGTGTGTGTGTGTGTGTGTGTGTGTGTGTGTGTGTGTGTGTGTGTGTGTGTGTGTGTGTGTGTGTGTGTGTTAGTGTATATGCTGTGTGTGTGTGTGTGTGTGTGTGTATATGCTGTGTGTGTGTGTGTGTGTGTGTGTGTGTGTGTGTGTGTGTGTGTTAGTGTATGCTGTGTGTGTGTGTGTGTGTGTGTGTTAGTGTATATGCTGTGTGTGTGTGTGTGTGTGTGTGTGTGTGTTAGTGTATATGCTGTGTGTGTTAGTGTATATGCTGTGTGTGTGTGTGTGTGTGTGTGTGTGTGTGTGTGTGTGTGTGTGTGTGTGTGTTAGTGTATATGCTGTGTGTGTGTGTGTGTGTGTGTGTGTGTGTGTGTGTGTGTGTCTTCATACAGTGAAACAGTTTGTGTAACTGATGTGTTTTCTGTTGTCAGTGCGGATGGAGGATGCAGAAACAGGAAGCAGTGTCAAACATTAGTTCCTCTGCAGAGATTCACACTTTAATTACTACAGACAGTAAACAGACAGCATGTTAAATATATAATAAGATGGAGTATGAAGGACAGGGAACAGACAGCATGTTAAATATATAATAAGATGGAGTATGAAGGACAGGGAACAGACAGCATGTTAAATATATAATAAGATGGAGTATGAAGGACAGGGAACAGACAGCATGTTAAATATATAATAAGATGGAGTATGAAGGACAGGGAACAGACAGCATGTTAAATATATAATAAGATGGAGTATGAAGGACAGGACAGGTGTCACTGTGTGTCATCGCTGTGATTTTCTGCAGAACTTTCCAGACAGAAGATCTGAAGTTATTGATCATTGATGATTGGCCACAGCAGCGTGACGCGGGGTTGAGTTCCTACTAAAGTTCAGTCATCTCTTTTGCTGCAGGCGCTCTGCTAAACGCTGAAGGTGTGTGTGTCCACTGTCTGCTTCCCATTCATCTGTATGGGAGCAGCCGTGAAATGCATTCTGGGAGCGTCGCGGGGACTTGGGAGAAGTTCAGTTCGGCGCCTCTCAAAAGCTGACGGAAATCTTTTCTTAATTTTTTGGGCATTTTTAGGCCTTTATTTGACAGGACAGCTTATATATAGATATATACATATATTAGATTTGAAAGGGGAGAGAGAGGGGGAATGACATGCAGCAAAGGGTCGCAGGTCGGAATCAAACCTGTGGCCGCTGCGGCAAGGACCGAGCCTCTGCACATGGGGCACACTCTCTACCAGGTGTGCTACCCAGGCGCCCCAGCTGACAGAAACTGACCGTTGTGGATCTGAAATGAAGACCGATTCAGCAGCTGCTCGGCCTATTTCTTAGAATGTTTTCATAAAATACGAGATCGGGTTCTGAACGAGCCGCCATTGTGGTCTGTTTCCACATCTGGGAGATGCGTTTGTCCAATCAGCTGCAGCCATTGTGGTTGTAGGAGGGCGGGGTCTGTTTTCTTTGCTTGTCATTGGTCAGTGACAACATGGCATTATGACTTTGCGTAAACATACACGCCACTTTCCTAAAGCCAAAAGGCGTGTTATCTGTACGCATTTTGAGCTATCCACATGTATGTCTACGCTGTATATGCGTGTTATCGTGAAAACGTCACGCGCTTGTAAAAATAAAAAAAACGGTTGGGTTTAGGAAAAGAACATTGGGGAAGGCTTTATTAAAAAAATAATGGTTAATAAACTCCACACACGGGACGCAATCCCGACTCTCCTGGGTGAAAGTCCTGTGTTTTACCCGTCCGTGGACTTCAGTCCTTTCATACTACTCGCTGCGGCGATAATTCACACGCGATGTAGGTCAGTGGAGGCCAAACGGCGTTGATAAACACGCAAAAAAGTGATAATGCATCTTGATAACACGCAAAAACTGCATAAGCACTGGCGTGTCATACATACGCCACTTCATGACATCATTCTGTCAGTGAAGAGAATCTGTTGGCGAGCCCACATCCTCTAACTCCTTCAGACACTCAGGTGAAATTTTGGACGACTATCTCCTTCAGCGAGCGCGTGGTGGCCTCGCCCCTCTCGGCGTCCCTCAGGAGGGTCAGCTCGTGCTGTAGTGTGGCGGTGGGACGTCCCAGCTGGTACCCCAGATCCACCAGCAGCTCCAGCAGCGCCGCTTGGTACTGCTTCAGCCCGTAGCGTCTGGCCGCCGGCAGCCCTTTCTGCGCTGCCGTGAAAGCCGGCTCCGCCTCCTCCAGGTCGCGGTGACACACGGCGAGGGCAGCCAGCGTGGGCACGCTCAGTGTCGGGTGTTGCCACGGTAACAGCTTCTCCTCCAGCTCCAGGACGGTCTGCAGTTGCTGCGTGGCGAGCGTGAACTTCCCTGCCCGCAGCAGGGCGTGCGCCCGTTTCTGCTCTGGCTCGGTGAAGAAGCGGGCGAAGCGGGGAGCGTGGCGGGCGCAGCGAGCAGCGTAGAGTCTCGCCAGGTAGTCCTGCAGGGCGAGGCGACGCTTCGAGATGACGTCGGCGCTGAAGTTCCCGCTCAGGAGTTTGGGCGGGAGAACGACCTCTTCCAACTCGTCGCCGAACTCTTCCAGCAGGTCGTGGTGGAGGCGGGAGAAGTCGCTGTAACGGCGCTCCACCGACACACGGTGGGAATCAAAGCTGCCGGAACGCATCACCACGATGTCATACACCTGGAGACACACAGGTAACATTACATCACACACCTGGAGACACACAGGTAACATTACATCACTACATCACACACCTGGAGACACACAGGTAACATTACATCACACACCTGAGACACACAGATAACATTACATCACACACCTGGAGACACACAGGTAACATTACATCACACACCTGGAGACACACAGGTAACATTACATCACACACCTGGAGACACACAGGTAACATTACATCACTACATCACACACCTGAGACACACAGGTAACATTACATCACACACCTGAGACACACAGGTAACATTACATCACACACCTGAGACACACAGATAACATTACATCACACACCTGGAGACACACAGGTAACATTACATCACACACCTGGAGACACACAGGTAACATTACATCACACACCTGGAGACACACAGGTAACATTACATCACACACCTGGAGACACACAGGTAACATTACATCACACACCTGGAGACACACAGGTAACATTACATCACACACCTGAGACACACAGGTAACATTACATCACACACCTGGAGACACACAGGTAACATAAAAGATATATCTATATGTATATGTCTGTGTGTGTGTGTGTGTGTGTGTGTGTGTCTGTGTGTGTGTGTGTGTGTGTGTGTGTGTGTGTGTGTGTGTGTGTGTGTGTGTGTGTGTGTGTGTGTGTGTGTGTGTGTGTGTGTGTGTGTGTGTGTGTGTGTCTCACCACATATTTGGACAGAACATGTTCGATGATTCGAGTCGTGGGGATTTCAAACAGCAGCCTGACGGGTCTCTCTCTCTTCTTCTCCGCCCGCAGATTCTGCTGCAGCTGCTGAGTGGTTAAAGTGGAACAACAGGGAGCTACACACACACACACACACACACACACACACACAGACACACACACACACACACACACACACACACACACACAGAGACACACAGAGACACACACACACACACAGAGACAGACACACACACACACACACGCACACACACACACACACACACACACACACACACACACACACACACACACACACACAGAGACACACACACACACACACACACACACACACACACACACACACACACACACACACAGACACACAGACACACACACACACACACACACACACACACACACACACACACACACACACAGACACACACACACACACACACACACACACACAGACACACAGACACACACACACAGACAGATTATCATTCAGATTATTATCGTCTAAAAAGTTCAAACTTTGATGGAATGTTGTATTAAATATAAATTAATATGACTATGAAGATTACATTGATTTATTTTACATCCTAAAATAAATCAATGAGTCACTTATTATATAAATATATGAATAATGTAAATATAAACATATAAATGAAGCAGTCTTTAGATGTCTTTTATTTCTTCATGTATGTAATATTGAATAAATCATCGTGAGTCAGAATCCGACCTTCAGTCCTCTCTGGTTCTGCCATCAGACCCCCGACCTGCACAACATCAATAACTACTTCATTAACATCATTCATCATCATCATTTACTGCAGTACAAGTACTAATACACGCGGTGAAAATACTACAGAGAGAGGAAGGAAAGGGAGGAACTACTTTTTGTCTTGAAATATTATAATCACGCTGTCCTTTTACCTCTAAAACATCAGAGAAACAGCTGTTATATCCTGTGTGTCCATCCTGCACTAACACAGCCTCTGGTTCTTTCATGGTTAATATTTATATGTATGTATGACGTGTATTCTACTTCAGACAGTTTGTTTGAGTTTCCCATCACTGACTTTATGATTTTTAAACACAGATATATAATAAAGTGTCTCACCTTCAGTGCTGCAGCTCCGAGAGATGTTGAAGAAGAAATAAAGTCAGTTTGTCCTGAAAACACGTCAACATGTGAAATGTTTGGAGTAACCGACGGGGACAGAGAGAGAAACTCAGAGCAACAACAGAGAGAAACAGGAAGTGAAAGTGAAGAGAGAAGTGTGTTGGCAGACTCACACTCAGGGGGGAGGGCTTGTTTTATGGTTGGAGTTTACCACAGCAGATAATCTCCTCTCAGTGAAGGAGTTCAGAAGAGTTCTGCAGAAACCTGAAACTGAACTTGTTCTCTTCTGTCCCCGGTCTGCAGCTGTTCCTCCTCCCACATTATTACTAACGGTTGTCTTCACGGCAGTTCCTCTCTGCTCCTCTGGGAGGAGACAGATCCAAACATGTCTGTCTAAATGAAGGGCTCTATTTTACTGATCTGAGGTCGCGGCGTGAAGCGCCTGGTTCTAAAGGGTTGTCCTTAGTGTCTTCATTAATCAGAGGTGAGTTCTGGGCGTAACATGAAATCAACCAATCAGAGATCATCTCCCATTCCCTTTAAAAGCCAGGCGCGTTTGGACCTTGGAGCATTGCTGTTATGATGGAGGATTTACACTGTAATATTTGTATTTGTAATCTTCTGCATGTGTGTGTGTGTGTGTGTGTGTGTGTGTGTGTGTGTGTGTGTGTGTGTGTGTGTGCTGCTGTGCGTCCCTGTGTGTGTAACAAGCATAGTGTGCACGTGCTGTGCACGAGCCTAGAAGCATTTTACTAATGCTCTGTTAAAATAACAATGAAATGCTGCGTTATTGACTTTAGACCAGGTTTTTGTTGGTCAATGGTGCCATCACTTCCCACTGCCTCAAGATAGCAATACTCCCAGAATGCACCTGAACACACCTCCCTGTAAGACCAGCACGCCCAGAATGCACCTGAACACACCTCCCTGTAAGACCAGCACGCCCAGAATGTACCTGAACACACCTCCCTGTAAGACCAGCACGCCCAGAATGCACCTGAACACACCTCCCTGTAAGACCAGCACGCCCAGAATGCACCTGAACACACCTCCCCGTAAGACCAGCACGCCCAGAATGCACCTGAACACACCTCCCTGTAAGACCAGCACGCCCATGGGTGCAGTTGCATTTGCTGTTTAAGCAATGTGGGTGCTGGACGCCTTAGGAGGAGGAAAAGGAGAGGAGAAGAGGAGGAGGAGAAAGAGGAGGAGAGGTGAAGAGAAGGAGGAGGAGGAGAGGTGAAGAGGAGGAGGAGAAAGAGGAGGAGGAGAGGAGGAGAGAAGAAGAGTAGGATTGTTGAGGTGGCGCTGGATGTCCCTCTCATGGCCCGATGGTTGAGTGTGTATTTGTTAGTAAAGGTCTGATTACTTCTTCTACCTCTGGAGTTTGATTTTAAGCGACACACACACACACACACACACACACACACACACACACACACACACACACACACACACACACACACACACACACAAACATACACACACACACTCACACACTCATACACACACACACAAACGTACACACACACACACACACACACACACACACACACACACACACACACACACACACACACACACACACACACACACACACACTCACACACTCATACACACACACACACACACACTCACACACAAACATATACACACACACACACACACACACACACACACACACACACACACACACTCACACACAAACATATACACACACACACACACACAGACACACACACACACACACACACTCACACACAAACATATACACACACACACACACACACACACACACACACGGCGCTCTACACTCGTGTTTAACCCCTTTAAGTTTCATATCTTAAGTTTGTATTTTTATACATTTTATTTATCAGAACTTTAATATATTTTGATGTTCTGTTGTGACAATAAAACAAATTTTTATTTTAAACTCATGAATAACTATATATAACTAATGTTAGGGAAATCTGTTTATGTTTTGTTACATAAACATATTTACATCTTACATATATCGGCCGATATATCGGGATATCAGATTTTTAAATCCCCAAATATTTGTATCGCTGCCATCCTTTATCGGCCGGGCTGTAGAAGCGATCATGTGTCATGGCTCCAGGAGAGCACCTACCTGTAGTGTGATGATTGGAGTCTGGTCCACTGTTGTTACGGCTGCTTGGTGAGCTCCACCCGCTACCCCTCCAACACAATCTGACTGTACAAAGCACCAGATACAGAGTCTCTGTAGTTTTTGTAAAACGGCCCATATTTGAGCTTTATATCGGCGATTTCTCGCATAAAAAAGTCTCAGAAATGAATTTAGTAATGCAAGAGCAGGCGAACAATGTAAAACGTGTCTAACTGAGCTCAGATCAGTTAGTGGCCTATGTACATTTTGGGCCGTTACAAAGATAGAAGGTAGAGCCAAATGAAGAGGAATTGAGAAGTTGACGTCAGCTTTTAGCTTTGTTCAGATTCGCCCGTTTTCAGCAGCAGTTTCAAAATATGAGATTTGCAGAGGAAAGAGGTATCAATGGGACTTTGAGCTTCTATGTATCAATCAATCAACATTTATTGATATAGCACTTTACAGTAATCAGCAGGTATCCAAAGTGCTTCACATCAGAAATCAAGACACATCGTATAACATATCATACAATAAAAAGAATGACACATAGAAACAGTAAAATCAG
>NC_135862.1:575000-578521 GCF_031162955.1 Sander vitreus | reverse complement strand
CTGGATAGATTCATTTTTGTTTTTGGGGCATATTGGGCCTTTATTTGACAGGACAGCTGAAGACAATAAAGAAGAGAGAGAGCAGAGGGGGGATGCCATGCAGTAAAGAAAGGAAGGACTGAGCCTTTTAAACATGGAGCGCACGCTCCCAGACACATTTCTTTTTTTTGGGCCAGAAATGGCTCCATGGATAGTAAAGATATAGACCAAAGATTAAATGTACAGGGTACCTGAACCCTCACACCTTTTTCTTTTCCTCCTAACAAATAGAGAAACAACAGCTCAGGCAGCAGCTTTGGCAGCAGCTTTGGCTGATTTCAGTTTCTCCAAAAGTTTGGGCTTTTTTTCTTTCACCAGTTTGAGATGCTCTGCTTCCAGCTTCTTCCCCACAGCGCTGCTCCTCACTTTGTCCCAGTCCTTCTCCGTCTACACACCAAAGAAAATATCAGAAAATCAGGTAATGAATCATCAGAGTCAACAAGCACAAAAGCTTGAGCCTCCAGCTACCAGGCTCCTCTCCTGTGGAACCAGCTCCCAGTCTGGGTTCAGGAGCCAGAGCCTCCAGCTATCAGGCTCCTCTCCTGTGGAACCAGCTCCCAGTCTGGGTTCAGGAGCCAGAGCCTCCAGCTATCAGGCTCCTCTACTGCGGAACCAGCTCCCAGTCTGGGTTCGGGAGGCAGACACCGTCACCACCTTTAAGAATAAACTTAAAACTCTCCTCTTTGCTAAAGCTTATAGTTATAAAGTGAGGAGTTGCAGCGTTCGCCTAGACCAGCGGGGGAGGGTGATGGCATCCCTTCTCTTGTCTGCTTCTCTTCATAGTCATCAGATTCACCTACCAACCCTTATAGAACTGGCCTGGTTTGCCTTGGACCAGCTCTTAATTCTGCTGTTACAGTTTTAGACTTCCTTTGACACACTGAGCTCCTCTCTCTCTCTCTTTCTATCTCTTTTTCCATCTGTGTGCATCCATGTCCCAGAAATGCTTGTTACTAACCTAGCTCTGGGGAGCTTATTCCCCCGGAGTCCTTATCTTTTCTTGCCCCGCAGTTTTCTTTGGATTAGGGTGGCACCTTGGTCCTGCCCGACGCCCTGCAGTGCCCTGCTATGCCCTGCTATGCCCTGAACTACTACATCTATTATTTCTAGTCACTGTTTCATTATCTTGATTGTTATTGCCACTGTTCATCACACCCCCAACCGGCACCGTCAGACACCACCTACCAAGAGCCTGGGTCAGTCTCTAAAACTCCCTGTCCTAAAAGGGAGTTTTTCCTCACCACTGTTGCACTAAATGCTTGCTTGTGGGGAAGGTACTGGAATTGTTGGGTCTTTGTGAATTAGAGAGTGTGGTCTAGACCTCCTCTATCTGTAAAGTGTCTTGAGATAACTCTTGTTATGATTTGATACTGTAAATACATTGAAATTGCCTTAACTTCTCACCATATCTTTGAAGGCCTCTCCTTTGTAGTAGCTCTGTGATGCTGGATACGTCAGTCCCTTTTCACCGAGCTTCTCCAGGCTCTCAGCCACCATGTGCAGCTCCTCTTCCTCTCCATCGAAGGCATACAGCTTTCTGTCCTCACAGGTCATCAGGACCAGCTGATCACACGGGCACAACTTCCCCTCCACTACTCCTAAAACCTTCATGTTTACTATCTTAGGAAGGTAGAACTTCCCCCACCCATTCAACTTGCCATGATTCCCTTTGTAAACGGTGTCTTCCAGGCCTCCTATCTTCAACCTGGCACCAGCTGGCTTCTTTAAGGTAATGGTCTTCTTATTCTTGGACACAAAGTCTGAAACCCATTTCAGGTAATCTGGATCTGCAACCAATGGCAGACAGGAGGAATTAGGATGGAACATGTAAAACACTAACCATAGATAGTTTTATGACATGTGTAGTATACCTTTTACTTTGGTGCTTTCCTTAAGCAGAGCCAACAGCTGATCAGCTGACCTGAAAGGTAGAAAAATGATTTAACAACAAAAGTGAGTTAACAACAACAGAGAGTGTTTTTCGGGGATGTTATGTCACACTGAACTAATGAAATCAATTAGACAACCAACTAAAATCAAACAGACTACACATAAATAAATTTAAATAAAGTCAATGAGTCCCACCATGTAACACTTTATAATTATTAAGTATAACTTCAATACGTGTCTGTCATTCATTAATCATTTAATCTTCCCTGAACAGAACAGAAAACTGGTTCTTACTGGGGGGTTGGCGCCATTCTGGGTCTCTGTAGAAAACAAAATGTGTTCATCGTTAAAAGTAGTGGTGGAAAAAATACTTCAAACATTTATTCCAGTACTGAAAGTAATGAGATTACAATAGAATAAAATATTAATATTATCACAGATTCTGGGCCGTTATTTTTTTATTCAAAGACAAAACACTAAAAACCCTTTTAAATAAAAAACACTGGGTGATATATATATATGTATGTATGTATGTATGTATGTATGTATGTATATAGATGTATAGATATATATATAGATATATATATATATATATATATATGTCTATATGTATATGTATATAGAAGTGGTCAGGGGGTCTCGACTGTTGTAGAAAGACGTGGCTGATCTTTAATATAATATCTACATTGCCCATTATCAGCAACCATTCATCCAATGCTCCAAAGGCCCATTCTGTTCACTAATCTGATATCATTTTAAAAGGCTAAGTTAGAAAACACTGAGAACCCTTTAGTAATTATATAAACTCATAATGTAATCTGAAAACTGCTGCCCTGGTTAAAAAAGACAATGCAACAGATCTCAGCTGGTATTCTGATCTTGTTGGTTGTTGTTGGTATTCTGTCTGGAATGGAAATTTCTAAGTGACCCCAAACTTTTGACTGGTAGTGTATATATATATATATATATATATATATATATATATATATATATATATATATATATATATATATATATATATACACATACACACACAAATACAGACACATGTGTGTATCTGCTACTAGGATTATAGGGTAACATGTGAAAAATGTATTTGAGTTCTGAGGGAAAAGAAATCTGAATTGTGACTTTAAACTCAGAACTCACAGACATCTTTCTACCTCTCCTGTCGTCCTCGGGTCAAATCAGACCCGTTTTCTAAAAGTTTCTGTATCGGAAATTTGGGTTTCTTTCAACCACACTGTCCAAAAAAATAACGTGGATGTGTGGATGGTTCCATACAACGCTCTTCACGAGTAAAATAAATGATAGTTCATTACTTGCATTGAATCTGGATGTTTTATTCAATTTCACAGCAATTGAAAAATAAAATGGTCAAAGAATGTTGAAAAATGTGACAAAAACATGGAAAAAATTATAAAAACGTCAAAAAAAAAAACAACAGACAGCACGAGGGTTACCAGAAGATTCTTAAAGATCTTAAATTCAGATTTTAGTTTTCACAACTATAATAACAGTTCAGTAGGTCTGTACTATATATATATATATCAGTGTTATATATTTATATATACATATATATATATATATAT
>NC_135862.1:567500-570000 GCF_031162955.1 Sander vitreus | reverse complement strand
TACACACTTTATACCTGCTCCCCAACGGGTGAGTCCTTCACATGTTATGCCTGTTCCCTGACAGGTGAGTCCTACACCCTTTATACCTGTTCCCCAGACAGGTGAGTCCTACACACTTTATACCTGTTCCCTGACAGGTGAGTCCTACACCCTTTATACCTGATCCCCAGACAGGTGAGTCCTACACCCTTTATACCTGTTCCCCGACAGGTGAGTCCTACACCCTTTATACCTGTTCCCTGACGGGTGAGTCCTTCACACTTTATACCTGTTCCCTGACGGGTGAGTCCTACACCCTTTATACCTGTTCCCTGACAGGTGAGTCCTACACCCTTTATACCTGTTCCCCGACAGGTGAGTCCTTCACACTTTATACCTGTTCCCTGACGGGTGAGTCCTACACCCTTTATACCTGATCCCCAAACATGGGAGTCCTACACCCTTTATACCTGATCCCCAGACAGGTGAGTCCTACACCCTTTATACCTGATCCCCAGACAGGTGAGTCCTACACCCTTTATACCTGATCCCCAGACAGGTGAGTCCTACACCCTTTATACCTGATCCTCAGACAGGTGAGTCCTTCGCACTTTATAACTGTTCCCTAGACAGGTGAGTCCTTCGCACTTTATAACTGTTCCCCAGATAGGTGAGTCCTTCACACTTTATACCTGTTCCCCTGACAGGTGAGTCCTACACCCTTTTATACCTGATCCCCAAACATGGGAGTCCTTCACACTTTATACCTGTTCCCTCGACAGGTGAGTCCTACACCCTTTATACAGTTTTCAACACTTTTTGGGCACTTTTGAAGCTATTATGGCACTTTTTACAGTTTTTTTTTTAAAAGCTTTTTGACACTTTCTTTTCAAGATGCCCTGCCACACAAAATTGTTTGTCCTTGTATTTTTTTAAACATGTTAGGTCCATATGTGTTTGTGTCGTGAATGTGAAAATGAGCTGCTCCCTCCTGTCAGCTCTAGACACTGAACAGAAATAAGTGGAGAAATCAGACCAATCAGAAAAGCTGGTCAGTCTGACGTCATGTTGCCTGAGCTCATTACTATTCATGAGCTCATTACTATTCATGAGCTCGCCCAGTTGCTCTGGGTAAAGGATGCTGATAGCCAGGCTCTCATTGGCTAGCTGTTAGCCAATCGGAGTCAAGCAGCTTAGCTCGTTGAATATTAATGAGAACTGGCACAAATGGAGCTGAGTCTTCCTGCAGGCTTTCTATACCACGCTAGAATGGCTTGATACAAGGTAACCAAGGTTACAGAGTCAGTGGTAGACCTTCAGACATTACCACTAAGTCATGAACTACGTGTGGCAGGGCACCTTTAACTTCTTTCAAGGGTTTTGGCCTTTTATTTTTGAAGTTTGTGTGTTTTTATTTGGGTGTTTTCCCCGATGTGATGTCAGTGTGTTAGTGTGTGATCCTCTGAATGTAAACTTTCTCTTCCAGAACTCCATCGTGTGTGACGGCGTGGAGATCCCTGTGCACCTGATCGGGGACGCGTCCTTCCCTCTGAAGCCGTGGCTGATGAAGAGCTACAGCCCGGAGCAGCAGCTGTCGGCCGAGCGCCGACGCTTCTCATCCAGCCTGGCGTCGGCGCGCTCCGTGATCCACGTCGCCTTCACGCGCCTCCGAGGACGCTGGCGCTGCCTGCTGAAGAAGAGCGACATCGACGTCTCTGTGATGCCGCGTGTGGTGGCGGCGTGCTGCGTGCTACACAACATCTGCGAGAGACGCCGAGACGCCTTCCTTCCCGGAGTGGAACGCCGAAATCTCTCCTCCGGCAAACGGCGTAAGACAGCCGGATGCCGAAACGCACGCCGGAGACACGTACTGCACCGCTGAGGTCATCAGAGACACGGTCGCTTACAACATGCTGACTATACTGCAGTACTGATGCTCAACATGCCGACTATACTGCAGTACTGATGCTCAACATGCCGACTATACTGCAGTACTGATGCTCAACATGCCGACTATACTGCAGTACTGATGCTCAACATGCCGACTGTACTGCAGTACTGAGTACATGCTGACTATACTGCAGTACTGGTGCTCAACATGCCGACTATACTGCAGTACTGATGCTCAACATGCCGACTATACTGCAGTACTGGTGCTCAACATGCTGACTATACTGCAGTACTGAGTACATGCTGACTATACTGCAGTATTGATACTCAACATGCCGACTGTACTGCAGTACTGAGTACATGCTGACTATACTGCAGTACTGGTGCTCAACATGCCGACTATACTGCAGTACTGAGTACATGCCGACTATACTGCAGTACTGGTGCTCAACATGCTGACTATACTGCAGTACTGAGTACATGCTGACTATACTGCAGTACTGAGTCTAACAGACTTTATTAATTCCTGCAGGATTTTAATGTTTTTATTGATAAGAGGAAAAGGACAGACAGCAGGCTCAATAACTTTATTAACATGCTGATTAATAACAGGACAGAGAGTCCTGAGTGT
>NC_135862.1:517500-560000 GCF_031162955.1 Sander vitreus | reverse complement strand
TTAAAAGTGTGATCATTTATGTGGATAATGTTTCACATCTTCCACACTATTAACTGTTTACTTGACCTGTTAAACATGAGGACGGGAAATGAATGATGAATCCACAATACTTTCAGTCATCCTCTGGATTTCTCATAGATGAAATATCTTACTGGCAACAAAAAGATCGGCACGGAAAAATGCAATAGTGCCTGTGATTCTGTAGTTGCTGAGGCTCAGACATCCATGGTGCACAGGAGGCGGGACGCACGGCTCCATCTCCCCAGGAACAAACGCTGTGTCGGGGGGTAAACTCATGTGATGCGTAGTTGATCCCGTGGATGATTTGTAGGCTGTTAAGTGAACAAGGTGTACCCGGTCCACCAAACACTGGGCCGTCTTCACTGTCTTCATTCTGCACATATTTCTGTTACTGTAGTCCTGTTTACTATTTCATTATTTCATCCATGCGTGGTGCAGCGGATCACCTGCCGTGGAGACGCTGGCCTCACTAACCTCTCCTCCTCTGAGTCGGCCTACGCCCGGTTTTATACATGAGAATATTTCTGTGCGTAGGTACTTTTCTAGTTTTGGCCATACGCCATCTTCTGGTATGAAAGCTGCACAATCTTTTATACATGAGGCCCCTGGTCCTCCAACCGTCCCTCCGACATCCTCCACCAGTTCTTGGTATTTCTCCCTCTTTCATCTCTTGATCCTCCTCCATCCTCTCCTCCCAGGGCACTGTCAGCTACTACAAGATCAGTTGTTCTGTGGCCTCACAGACCAAGATGATGTCAGGACTCCATTTGGACTGGGTGATGTGTGTTGGGTTTTTCAGCTGCCTTTTCAGGTCGACTGTCATCGTCCAGTCTCGGGCCGTGGAGAGCAAACCTACAGAGCAGTTTTTTTTATGCTTTCTCTCTCTCAAAAAATTCCTTTTCCCTGTGTGTTGCGTTAAACATGAGGATGAGACTAACTTTTGCGCAATTGTGCGGTGTGAAAGCTAACTCACCCTAAACTAATATGATATATAACAGCTATATTGGTGTCTGTGTGTGTGTCTCTGTGTGTGTGTGTGTCTGTGTGTGTGTGTCTCTGTGTGATGTCCCGCAGGTCTGCCAGAGGACTTCAGCAGCAAAGACTTCCGTCCGTCCTCGGCTCCGCTCTGCTTCATCCAGCAGCTGTGTGAGCTGCACGACGGCCTGGTGCTCGAAGCCAAAGGAGTCAAAGAACACTTCTGGAAACCTTTCATCCACAAACTCTTCCACAAGAGGGTGAGACACACACACACACACACACACACACACACACAGACACACACAGACAAAGAGAGACACACACAGACAAAGAGAGACACACACAGACAAAGAGAGACACACACAGACAAAGAGAGACACACACAGACAAAGAGAGACACACACACAAAGACACACACACACACACAAAGACAAAGACACACACACACACACACACACACACACAGACAAAGAGAGACACACACAGACAAAGAGAGACACACACACACACACACACAAAGACACAAAGACACACACACACACACACACACACACACACACACACAGACACACACACACAAAGAGAGACACACACACACACACAAAGACACACACACACACACACACAAAGACACACAGACAAAGAGAGACACACACACACACACACACACACACACAGAGACACACAGACAGACACACACACATTTACCTTTGATAATGTTTCAATGTTTCCGAGCACACTTGAAGGCAGCTTCATTTCAGAAAGAGAGAAAGAAAAGAGACGGACCCACAGGTCTGATCTCTGGTCACATGACCGCAGTGGGACAGGGTGGACAGTGGAAGTTGAGTCAGTCTCAACTTTCCGGCGCAGGCTGAGTTTTCCTGAGTGTCCCCCCTGTGGTGACCCCCCCCCCCGCCGAAGCCAAAACACACCACCCCCATTCAACATGAATGGAAAGACCGTTTGACGGCCGACGCAGGCTGTCTGAACGTGGCCTAACTGCCGTGTGAAACCAAAACTAACTGGTTCAAATGTTAAAATGAAATCTGAACATTAGTTTGGACTTTCATGTGTGAAAAGACCCTGAGACACACAGAGGAACTCCTTAAAGGGCAACAGCAGGTTTTACCTGCAGGTTTAGTGTGAAACTAAACTTGTTTTCTCCACAGATCATCAGAGGAAAAGAAGACAGTCTGACCGGCTTCCTGGACCCCATGAACTTTGGAGACAGTTTGTGAGTCACACACACACACACACACACACACACACACAGACATATGTTTCTACGTCTGTGTTTCTACGTCTCGGTGTGTGTTTCTACGTCTCTGTGTTTCTACGTCTCGGTGTTTCTACGTCTCGGTGTTTCTACGTCTCGGTGTGTGTTTCTACGTCTCGGTGTTTCTACGTCTCGGTGTGTGTTTCTACGTCTCTGTGTTTCTACGTCTCGGTGTTTCTACGTCTCGGTGTTTCTACGTCTCGGTGTTTCTACGTCTCTGTGTTTCTACGTCTCTGTGTTTCTACGTCTCGGTGTTTCTACGTCTCGGTGTTTCTACGTCTCTGTGTTTCTACGTCTTTGTGTTTCTCTATTTCTACCCTAAACTTCTGTTCTTCCTCCCCAGTCTGTCTCTCTCTCGGGTGTACGAGGAACACATTCTGGCCTCCGGCGGTCTGGACGAGAGGATCTTCACCGGCGAGGCGGGGAGCGAGGGCATCGGCACGCCGGGGCCGTGTGAGGGAGCGGAGGACAACGCCACCTACAGGCTGCACACCAACATCACGGTGAGACGACATGAAGCTTCTGTTTCTGAGTGTGTACGGTACTGGAGTAAATGTACTTAGTTACATTCAACGGCTGTAACTCAGCGGCCGGTGTGTCTCTGTCTCCAGGCTCTGAGGGCCTCCACCCCTCTGACAGGGAGGAAGTTCGTTCAGGAGAACAGCTCGGCGTCTCCAGTGTCGGCGGCCCTGAAGAGTGTCGGGAGACTCCACACGCTGCTGTCAGGAACCAGACAGGGACCGAGCGCCACGCTAACGGAAACTTTCCGGTATGTTCACACAGGGACCGATTTTCAAAAATGTTTTCACATTTCTGCTACATAAGTGACCCAATTTAAAGATATATTCATCTTTCCAACGGTGAAATCTCCCTTTACGTTGATCTTGTAAAGTCTGTGTGATATTATATCCATCGCAGAATGCAAATTAAAGAATCACACGCCAAGACCTGCCCTGCGAAGCAGCTCGAGTGGTGAAGGTTAGGATAGCTGATTGGTCAGGGGATAGGACCTGTACCAATGGAGTTACGTTACCTTGCATAAGCATGGACGCCTGGCCAGTACATGCTGTTGAAGGGTGGGATTGACGGCGCAGATTACAAAATGAAGGGAAGACAGTGAATATAGTGAGGGGTTAAGAGAAGAGACAGGCGAGAGAAAACAACAGAAAGTTTGGGATCATTTTAAGCTGCAAACATGCTGCTCCATCATCTCTGTAGAAAACATCCAGTCTACTCATCTATTCCACGGAGAGAACCTGACACCAGGTAGCTAACTAACGTCTGCTGCTCTCGTCCACCGCGCTGTTTTACACAGCTATCCTACAGCATGCTACTCTGCTAACAGCCATGTTTTACACAACTAGCCTACAGCATGCTACTCTGCTAACAGCCATGTTTTACACAACTAGCCTACAGCATGCTACTCTGCTAACAGCCATGTTTTACAAACAAGCTAAAACGAAAGCTTCCGGTTTGTAATCTGTGTATTAGTTTGCTACTAATTTTGAAATTAACCTGTAAACGTAGCTGCTGCTGGAGACAATCCAGCCCCCCCCCCCCTCCAGCATGGCTACTTAATATGCACATTAATTTTGTTCTTTCTCCTCTTTAGCCTTCTTAAAATGTGTCCCCCAGAACAGTGTAGTTGAATAGCCCTGCTGTAAGTCACATTTACCCTCTGGTTAGTGAACATATCCAGTGCAAAGAGCCAGAGGCAAGAAGGGGAAGGGGGCGAAAAAGATTAACATTTGGGCCACCAAAAATGTACTTTTGCCACCAGAATAAGGGGCTTGGTGGCCCATGCGGCCCATGCTTAAAAATATTATAATATATATAATATCTATCCCTGTTATTGTATGCAATTTAGGCCATAAAAAAGGTTGCTTTTTCGAAAAAAGGAAACCTCTCTTTTGTATATTTGCTATTGCTGTTTACTGTAAAACAAAAGTATTTCTTATCCGATTAATCAATGAAATAATCGGTAGAGTACTCGATTACTAAAATAATGGATAGCTGCAGCACTGCTGTTTTCTTGTATTTCACTGGCCTCGTGGAATATTTCCATGTGTATTCATTTGTGCATAAGGTGTCTGTACATACAGAAGAAGGTTCCCTTAGTTGTAAGTGGTTATAATGGCAGCAGTGAATGCTTGTTTCTTTCTTTGAACTGCTTTAATTTATCATTTTATTTCATCTATTAATGTTATTCTAAAGGTGGAATTAATGCAAGATGTTTCCAGAGTCAGTGAGTCTAATCTATTTCCCTATCTGCATTGTTCTATTGGCCAAGAGAATGCCGTATTATTAATCTCAAACCCCGTTTAATGGTTAGAAACGTGTTGCCGTATAAACCTGCAACTCAGTGGCGTGTTGGTTTTAAAAAATATTGAGAAGGTATTAAAAGGTAATGAATTTACCTCCAGGATTTCTGTATATACCCTGATTAGTCACACGGACGTTTTACTGCTGGTGGCTTGTTATCTCTCAGCGGTGTAACGACAGAAACTGTGTCCCTTCAGGAACTGTGCCAGAGACCCCAGTGATGTCATCAGCAAGCGCCTGAAGGACATGTTTCAGATCTTCTGTCGACATTTCCAGGAAAGCGGAGCCGAGAGCAGAACGATGGGGAAAGGTGCATACACACACACACACACACACACACACACACACACACACACACACACACACACACACACACACAGACACACACACACACACACACACACACACACACACACACACACACACAAAGACAGAGACACACAGACAGAGACACACACACACACACACACACATCAAATGTCACTTTATTGACATTCTTGTCCCATTGTTTGAGGTGTTTGTCACTTTTCCGACCCTTTTTTTCCGCTTTTTGTCACTTTTTCCATGTTTTTTGTTGATTTAATTTTTTGTAGTTTTTCGTCTATTTTTTTTCAACGTTTTTGGTGCTTTGTTGTGAAGAGAAACTTCTCTCTAAAACCCTAAATGTTGGTCCTCCCTGCAGACATGGCGGTGAAGTACTTCGGCCTGGCGGAGGCGCTATACTACCGGATCCTGGAGTCCATCATCGAGAGGGAGAAGATGATTCTGGGAGACGCAGACCTGTCTGTGAGTAGATGATTTTATAAAAAGTAGGGCGTGGAGAGACGACACCAAAAACCAGAATCACATTTCTTTAGTTGATATCTGATGTGAAAAGAAGGAAATGGTTCTGACATTACTCTTTAGATGTGTGTGAGTTTCCCCCACCAGGAGTACTTTATATAGTTCTGTTTTATAGTGATCCATTATCTGTTCAACACATGTTCTATTAAAGAAAAGATAGAAAATAAATATTTGTGTGTGCTGTAAAGTGGTTAGAAAATATGAAATCAGAATCGGCTAAAATCGGTATCGGCTGGCCTAACTCAAAGAAAATCAGAATCGGCCTAGAAAGTTGTAATCGGTGCATCTCTACTTGTGATCCTTGTCAGGTTGTGTTTGTGTCTCAGTGTCTCTGTGCGGTGACTCTGTGTTTGTGTCTCAGTGTCTCTGTGCGGTGACTCTGTGTTTGTGTCTCAGTGTCTCTGTGCGGTGACTCTGTGTTTGTGTCTCAGTGTCTCTGTGCGGTGACTCTGTGTTTGTGTCTCAGTGTATCCTGGAGCAGGACGTCTTCCATCGCTCGCTGCTCGTCTGCTGTCTGGAGATCGTCGTCTTCTCCTACAGACCTCCGGGAGATTTCCTAAACCTGATCACCATCTTCCAGATCCCCACGTATCACTTCTACAAGGTATCAACGCAACCAATCACTTCTATCGGACTGCTAATATGTTTAACTCAATATTTTCAGATTATTTTGTATGAAAGTTAAGGGGTAAACATGGACTCTATTTACCTATGTGTTTGTGTCTAAACATCCTTTTAGTTTAACATGGAACAGCCCCGAAATCACTATCACCAAACCCACCAGACTCCATGTAAATAATCAGGACTTTTAGCGTGTATAGAGCCAGCATATCTCCACCAGACTCCATGTAAATAATCAGGACTTTTAGCGTGTATAGAGCCAGCATATCTCCACATGTAAATGGGTGAATTAAGGGTTTATTTCAACCAAACCAGAGTGGTGATTGTTGGAACAGTGGAAAGATGAACCAAGACGGCTTTTGGTAGTTTGATTTAGTTTCTGTCCACTTTGAAGTGTGTTTTACCATGATAAAAGTCCTGATTATTTACATGGAGTCTGGTGGGTTTGGTGATGGTGATTTTGGGGCTGTTTCATGTTAAACTAAAAGGATCTTACTCTTTAACTAAAAGGTCTATCTCTGTAGGGATCCATCCCATAATGTTGTCAGACACTAATAATAATCTGAGTCTGTCAGCAGCAACAACAGAACTTTTGTAATGTAATTTTACAGAATAAAAACATTTGAATCAGAGATAACGGCTAAGAGTAAAGCTCAGTGAAAGGTGTTGGTGTGCAGGTGATCGAGGTGTTGGTGCGCTCCGAGCAAGGTCTGTTTCGGGAGATGGTGAAGCACCTGAACCAGGTGGAGGAGCAGGTTCTGGAGAGTCGGGCCTGGACTAGCGACTCCCCGCTGTGGGAGAGCCTCCGGGCGGCCAGAGACCCCGTCCCCGCCTGCAACCAGGTCCGCAAAACTCAACTTTAAATATTAGGATACATCCTCACAATTTGGTTTTAAAAACAAATATTTTCTGCTGCGTTTACCCCTGAGGTATTTTTCAAGGTTTTGACGTTTTCTGACGGAATTGAAGCTTGAGTTGGTGTCTGGATGTTTCAGGTGATGCCTCCTCAGTACCTGGAACACAACGATGACAGCAGCGTTCCTCTCACTCCCGTCAGCCACGGACCAGACCTGCACACAGGCAGCGCCGTCAAAGGTGTGTGTGTGTGTGTGTGTGTGTGTGTGTGTGTGTGTGTGTGTGTGTGTGTGTGTGTGTGTGCGTGTGTGTGTGTGTGTGTGTGTGTCTGTCTGTCTGTGTCTTTGTGTGTCTGTCTGTCTGTCTGTGTCTTTGTCTGTCTGTCTGTCTGTGTCTCTGTCTGTGTGTCTCTGTCTGTCTGTGTGTCTGTGTGTGTCTCTGTCTGTGTGTCTGTCTGCCTGTCTGTCGACCTGATGCTGGTTTAATATTTTAATGTCCCCCTGCAGGCGTCTCCCCCTCCCCCACCACCCTGCTGGACCGCTACAGTTCTCCCCTCGCCAGCTCGCCTCCCTCTGGCCCACACCGCCGCCGCCTGTTCGCCGACCCGGTGGACACCGAGCCTCGAGTCACTGCGCCAGCCTCCGTTACCAAGACGACCACGGCCAGCCTGGTCACCACCATCCCAGCCGGGCAGACGGTGCTTACCGTCACCGCCAACAACGGGCAGACGGTCTCCATCCCGGTGCAGGGTGAGGAAACGTTACGTGAAGGGGGAGGACTGAGACGTTACGTGAAGGGGGAAGACTGAGACGTTACGTGAAGGGGGAGGACTGAGACGTTACGTGAAGGGGGAGGACTGAGACGTTACGTGAAGGGGGAGGACTGAGACGTTACGTGAATGGGGAAGACTGAGACGTTACGTGAAGGGGGAGGACTGAGACGTTACGTGAAGGGGGAGGACTGAGACGTTACGTGAAGGGGGAGGAGGAATAAGGGAAAGTGGAAGTTTGTTCAGATGAACGACAAGTCTGATCCAAAGCACTTTTTTAAAGCCTTGTTACAAACTAGAAACACACTCTGAAAACTAACTCAAACTAAAATGTAAACTGTAACACTATAATAACTTGTGATAGTACCAAACGCTGACCTGTGACCTCTGCAGGGATAGCCAATGAGAGCGGAGGCATCACCTTCATCCCGGTGCAGGTGAGCGTGAGCGGACAGGGGGGCGGAGCCACGCTGCAGCCGCTGTCCGCTCAGACTCTCACTGTCCAATCAGCTGTCACCAAACCGGCCGCCGCCAAACCGGCCGGCAGTCCGCTGAGGAAGGGCTCGCTGTCGCTCTTCTTCAGGAAGGTAAAGCTCCGTCTCGTCCTCCTGTATCCTGACGGCTTCACAAACGCAGACAGGTTTCATCCTCAAAAATGTTTTATGAAAGACCAAAGAGAACAACCTCAGATTCTATGTAGAAAGGTGTAATTTGAGTGGGTTTAGTGACAGTTTATTTAGATCCAGATGTCTCTGTGTCAGGTGATAACCTCTGTCTCTGTCATATGATAACCTCTGTCTCTGTGTCAGGTGATAACCTCTGTCTCTGTCATATGATAACCTCTGTCTCTGTGTCAGGTGATAACCTCTGTCTCTGTGTCAGGTGATAACCTCTGTCTCTGTGTCAGGTGATAACCTCTGTCTCTGTCATATGATAACATCTGTCTCTGTGTCAGGTGATAACCTCTGTGTCAGGTGATAACCTCCGTCTCTGTGTCAGGTGATAACCTCTGTCTCTGTGTCAGGTGATAACCTCTGTCTCTGTGTCAGGTGATAACATCTGTCTCTGTGTCAGGTGATAACATCTGTCTCTGTGTCAGGTGATAACATCTGTCTCTGTGTCAGGTGATAACATCTGTGTCAGGTGATAACCTCCGTCTCTGTGTCAGGTGATAACCTCTGTGTCAGGTGATAACCTCTGTCTCTGTGTCAGGTGATAACCTCTGTCTCTGTGTCAGGTGATAACCTCCGTCTCTGTGTCAGGTGATAACCTCCGTCTCTGTGTCAGGTGATAACCTCCGTCTCTGTGTCAGGTGATAACCTCCGTCTCTGTGTCAGGTGTACCACCTGGCCAGCGTGCGTCTCAGAGATCTCTGCGTCAAACTGGACATCTCGTCGGAGCTGCGCAGGAAGATCTGGACGTGTTTTGAGTATTCTCTGGTTCACTGCACCGAGCTGATGAAGGACCGACACCTCGACCAGATGCTCATGTGCGCCGTCTACGTCATGGCCAAGGTGTGCGTGTGTGTGTGTGCGCCGTCTACGTCATGGCCAAGGTGTGTGTGTGTGCGTGTGCGCCGTCTACGTCATGGCCAAGGTGTGCATGTGTGTGTGTGCGCCGTCTACGTCATGGCCAAGGTGTGTGTGTGTGTGTGTGTGCGCCGTCTACGTCATGGCCAAGGTGTGTGTGTGTGTGTGTGTGCCGTCTACGTCATGGCCAAGGTCTTCATGTTCTTATATGTGTGTAGAGCTGCAAAGATTTATGGTTTAGTTGAATGAATCTGCAACTATTCTGATAATCCGTTAATCATCATGATTTCAGTGTTCTCAGTAATATTGATGATAAAACAGGTAAACGTGTGTGCTGTCAGCTTATTAAATGTGAATATGTTCTAGTATCTTCTCTCCTCTGGGACAGAAAACTGAATCCTCCTTCCTTCCTTCTTTCCCTTTCTTTCCTTCATTCCTACATAAAAACTTATATAAGGTGTAATGCAACAAAGATTAAAAAAATCATCTGCAACTATTTAGATAATCCAATAATCAGTTTTTATAATAACACAGGTAAACTTTTGTGATGTCAGCTTATTAGATGTGAATATTTTCTGTCTGTGACAGGAAACTGAATATCTTTGAGTTGTGGACAGAACAAGACATTTGAGACCAAACAACTGATCCATTGATCCAGAAGATAATGGTGTGTGTGTGTGTTTGTTTCTTCAGGTGACCAAAGAAGACAGATCCTTCCAGAACATTATGAAATGTTACCGCACGCAGCCTCAGGCCACCAGCGACGTAAGAACACCACGAAGACATTTCATATTAAACACAACATGGAAATACTCAAAGTACAAATACCTCTACATTGTACGTGTCTGTGTGTGTCTCTGTCTGTCTGTCTGTCTGTCTGTCTGTGTGTGTGTGTGTTTTTCAGGTGTACAGGAGTGTGTTGATCTCAGGGAGGAGGAGACATCACTCAGGCGGGAACGACTCCAACAAACACAACTCGCCTGCTGACACCAACCGGGGTCCCAGTAAGAAACAGTGTCCCAATGTTGGAATCAAACCTCCGGCCCTTAACCCCAGTTGTGTTCCCAGAACATGAATATGTGCAGCTTTATAGGTCCCATGACATGGTGTTCTTTGGATGCCTTTATATAGGCCTCAGTGGTCCTCTAAAACTGTATCTGAAGTCTCTTTATATAGACCTTAGTGGTCCCCTAATACTGTATCTGAAGTCTCTTTCCCGAAATTCAGCCTTGGTGCAGAATTACAGCCACTAGAACCAGTCCCACAATGAGCTTTCCTTAGGATGTGCCATTTCTGTGTCTGTAGCTATTGAGGAGGAGAGAGGGGGGAGGGGGGCAAGGTGGAGGGTGGGGGTGTGGCCTTGACCAACTGCCACTTTGCTCGTTTGCAAGCCATGATGTCTCTCTCTCTCATGGGGGGGCCAAATTATCTGGGTGGGCAAAGCAGAGAAAGGGGAGGTAACCTTTCCCCTTATGACATCATAAAAGGAAGACACCTGATTGGCCCATCTGAGCTTTCATTTTCTCAAAGGCAGAGCAGGATACCCAGGGCTCGGTTTACACCTATCACCATTTCTATCCACTGGGGGCCATAGGCAGGCTGGGGGAACTCATATTAATGTTAAAAAACCTCACAAAGGGACATTTTCATGCCATGGGACCTTTTTAAGACCTTCCTGTGGAGAACCTTTCCCTGTTTCTGATCTGGTCCCAGCAGGCGGAGACATCAGCCCAGTTCCTGTTTGCTCCAGCAGCACGTTGCCACCCCCCCAGCCTGGCAGCACCCCCTGCACCCCAAACACCTCCTCTTCCTCTGTGGTGGACGGAGAGGAGGAGAGGGGAGACCTGATCCACTTCTACAACAACGTTTACATCAAACAGCTGAGAGGCTTCGCTGTGAGATACTCGGCGAGCTCGCCCTCTGCACCGGTACGTCACGCTGCTTCAGGGCGCTTTCAGACCAACAACAAGCCATCTACTTATTCATAAATCAGGTTCAAATCTGCAGAAAAGTCTGCGTCCGTCCAGACACACACACACACTCAGTCAGTCAGTCAGTCAGTCAGTGAGTGTGTTCCGAGCGTACTTGAAGGCTGCTTCATTTCCCGAAGAAAGAAAAGAGACGGAGGGACTGAGGAAGCAGTTCAGAGCTTGTGTTTGGTGTTTAAAAACGTTCTTGTGGCAGAGATAGAGGCAGTGATGTTTCCTGTACGGGACTCTCACACCGCCTCAAAACACGACGACAACTCTGATCTCTGTTACCTGACTGGCCACCACATCGGGACACTCGTCACAAGTCGAAAAGTGTCAAAACGTTGACAAAAGCGACTAAAACGTTGAAAGCGATAAGTATAGTCAGTGTGAAAGTATGCTAGGTTTCTGCTTTTCTTTTGTATGTATGAACATTACTGATGTTTCCAAGTCTGCTGGATCATTGGTGGTAAGAAGAAGGGATGTCTGGTGTTGTGTGTGCAGGTGGAGACCCCCCCTCTGTGTCCGTACCCCACCCTGAGGACAGGCTCACCCCGACGGATGCTTTTGTCCAGCAAACACTCCATCTACATCTCCCCGCACAAGTCTGGCTCGTCCCCAACACCGCCCAGCGCCCGAGACAAGATCTACTACTACATCTGCAGCAGCCCACCCAACGTGAGTTACAGCAGCAACACGGAGCAGAAGATAATGTCCTAATGTCAGTCAGCGTCCACTAAAAGTTCTGTTGTTGCTGCTGACAGATTCAGATTATTATTCTAAGTATGTCTGACAACATTATGGGATGGATCCCTACAGAGATAGACCTTTTAGTTAAAGAGTAAGATCCTTTTAGTTTAACATGAAAAGCCCCAAAATCACCATCACCATCACCAAACCCACCAGACTCCATATAAATAATCAGGACTTTTAGCGTGTATAGAGCCAGCATATTTCCACCAGACTCCATGTAAATAATCAGGACTTTTAGCATGTATAGAGCCAGCATATTTCCACCAGACTCCATGTAAATAATCAGGACTTTTAGCATGTATAGAGCCAGCATATTTCCACCAGACTCCATGTAAATAATCAGGACTTTTAGCGTGTATAGAGCCAGCATATCTCCACCAGACTCCATGTAAATAATCAGGACTTTTAGCGTGTATAGAGCCAGCATATCTCCACATGTAAATGGGTGAATTAAGGGTTTATTTCAACCAAACCAGAGTGGTGATTGTTGGAACAGTGGACAGATGAACCAAGACGGCTTTTGATAGTTTTATTTAGTTTCTGTCCACTTTGAATGAAGTGTGTTTTACGATGATAAAAGTCCTGATTATTTACATGGAGTCTGGTGGGTTTGGTGATGGTGATTTTGGGGCAGTTTCATGTTAAACTAAAAGGATCTTACTCTTTAAAGGTCCATGACACGGGGCTCTTTGGATGCTTTTATATAGACCTTAGTGGTCCCCTAATACTGTATCTGAAGTCTCTTTTATATAGACCTTAGTGGTCCCTTAATACTGTATCTGAAGTCTCTTTTATATAGGCCTTAGTGGTCCCCTAATACTGTATCTGAAGTTTCTTTTATATAGGCCTTAGTGGTCCCTTAATACTGTATCTGAAGTCTTTTATATAGGCCTTAGTGGTCCCCTAATACTGTATCTGAAGTCTCTTTTATATAGGCCTTAGTGGTCCCCTAATACTGTATCTGAAGTCTCTTTTATATAGACCTTAGTGGTCCCCTTAATACTGTATCTGAAGTCTTTTTATATAGGCCTTAGTGGTCCCCTAATACTGTATCTGAAGTCTCTTTTATATAGGCCTTAGTGGTCCCTTAATACTGTATCTGAAGTCTCTTTTATATAGGCCTTAGTGGTCCCCTAATACTGTATCTGAAGTCTCTTTTATATAGGCCTTAGTGGTCCCCTAATACTGTATCTGAAGTCTCTTTTATATAGACCTTAGTGGTCCCCTAATACTGTATCTGAAGTCTTTTATATAGGCCTTAGTGGTCCCCTAATACTGTATCTGAAGTCTCTTTTATATAGGCCTTAGTGGTCCCCTAATACTGTATCTGAAGTCTCTTTTATATAGGCCTTAGTGGTCCCCTAATACTGTATCTGAAGTCTCTTTTATATAGACCTTAGTGGTCCCCTAATACTGTATCTGAAGTCTCTTTTATATAGGCCTTAGTGGTCCCCTAATACTGTATCTGAAGTCTCTTTCCCGAAATTCAGCCTTGGTGCAGAATTACAGCCACTAGAACCAGTCCCACAATGAGCTTTCCTTAGGATGTGCCATTTCTGTGTCTCTAGCTTTAAATGCTATTGAGGAGGAGAGAGGGGGGGGCAAGGTCGAGGGTGGGGGGGGTGGCCTTGACCAACTGCCACTTTGCTTGTTTGAAAGCCATGATGTCTCTCTCTCTCTCATGGGGGGGCCAAATTCTCTGGGCGGGCAAAGAGAAAGGGGAGGTAACCTTTCTGCTTATGACATCATAAAGGGAAGATTCCAGATCGGCCCATCTGAGCTTTCATTTTCTCAAAGGCAGAGCAGGATACCCAGGGCTCGGTTTACAGCTTGTTACTAACTGCTGCTGAACATTAGTCCTGTAGGGTAACATTACAGCTTGTTACTAACTGCTGCTGAACATTAGTCCTGTAGGGTAACATTACAGCTTGTTACTAACTGCTGCTGAACATTAGTCCTGTAGGGTAACATTACAGCTTGGTTCTGGTTTAATACTGGACCAGTTTCACAGATTGTTGTTCCATCAGACACAAACATGGAGACATAGAGCCCTGATGTGTAAGTGTGCGTGACCTCTGACCTCTGACCCCGCAGCGTCTGCAGGAGATCAACAGTATGATCCGGACCGGAGAGACTCCTACTAGGAAGCGCAGCCTTGCTCTGGACGAGGAGACGTCGCCCAAGAGGGTTTGTCCCGACAACCACTCAGCTCTGATCCGCCGCCTGCAGGACGTCGCCAACGACCGCAGCTCCTCGCACTGAGAACACACACACACACACACACACACACACACACACACACACACACACACACACACACACACACCCAGGAGACCGGGGTTAGTTTCCCGTTTGAAAAGGACAGGAAACAGTTAGGAGCCAGTAAACCAGAGAGTAACCATTGATGTTAAAAGAACTGAAGGAAGAATGGGAGGCGCTTGTTACAAAATCATCCTCCCTCCTTCATCCAGGGGGCTGAACAGAGAGGGGGGGCTGAACAGAGAGGGGGGCTGAACACAGGTGGTACAGGAGAACAGAGAGGGGGGGCTGAACAGAGAGGGGGGGCTGAACAGAGAGGGGGGCTGAACACAGGTGGTACAGGAGAACAGAGAGGGGGGCTGAACAGAGAGGGGGGGCTGAACAGAGAGGGGGGCTGAACACAGGTGGTACAGGAGAACAGAGAGGGGGGCTGAACAGAGAGGGGGGCTGAACACAGGTGGTACAGGAGAACAGAGAGGGGTGCTGAACACAGGTGGTACAGGAGAACAGAGAGGGGGGCTGAACACAGGTGGTACAGGAGAACAGAGAGGGGGGCTGAACAGAGGGGGGCTGAACACAGGTGGTACAGGAGAACAGAGAGGGGGGCTGAACACAGGTGGTACAGGAGAACAGAGAGGGGGGCTGAACACAGGTGGTACAGGAGAACAGAGAGGGGGGCTGAACAGAGAGGGGGGCTGAACACAGGTGGTACAGGAGAACAGAGAGGGAAGGGGGGGGGGAGCTGAACACAGGTGTAGGCTACTCCCTCAGTAATCACCAACCAACCTGGAGAAGAGAGGGAGGCACACAGACAGACAGACAGACAGACAGACAGAACACAAAGACAGAGAGTTGTTCTAACTTCAGGGAACAAACGGAGCTACGCCACACTCTGAGTCACGTGGCCTGAGGATCAGTGTCTGTTCCCTGGTTGAAGGAGGACGAGATGTTTCCTCTCAGCGCTGTGCAGCGAGCTTTGAGGTATGTTTACCTGTGGTGATAAAAAGGCAGAGCGCTCACAGCAGGGTGTCCAACGCCCCCCTGTTTCAACCAACTGTGGTCCAGCATGAGCTGTGTCACCACGCTGGTTAACAACTAGCTCAGTCAACCATCAGGGTTTCCCAGTCCAGAGACCAGCACCTTCACGTAAAAGAGGCGGGGTTAGCACAGCACGACCAATCACAAACATCTACCACAGCAGCATATTTTACAGAAGAAGATCAAACTATAATTCTACATAAATATGAAGAACACAGACACGGTTTTACAGCTTCCTAAAACAGGAGGACAGCTGGCAAAATAATAGCTGACGCTGTAGATGTGGAAATCACAACGCTTATTAATATCACTTCCTCATCAGTCAGGCACTAGACCATAATTCCACTTGTTCTTTCCATAAACTGTCGTTGCTTTAGCCTTTTATTCCAGCTGCAGCCCTGGCAGTGGGAAGGGTTCGGGTTATATATAGAAACATCATTCTAACCCATGTGAGCTTTGGCAACACACGGCTCATCTCTATCTTTCATAACAATATCATCAGAGAACGTTAACGGGTTGTTGGTCGGGACTCTCAGTTCATACTCTTCTGAGTACACCTGTCTCTGTCTCTCTCTCTCTCTGTCTCTCTCTCTGTCTCTCTCTCTCTGTCCCTCTGTCTCTGTCGCTGTCTCTCTCTCTCTCTGTCCCTCGGTCTCTCTCTCTGTCCCTCTGTCTCTCTCTCTCTGTCGCTGTCTCTCTCTCTCTCTCTGTCTCTGTCTCTCTCTCTGTCTGTCTCTCTGTCTCTCTCTCTCTGTCTCTCTCTCTCTCTGTCTCTGTCTCTCTGTCTCTGTCTCTCTCTGTCTCTGTCTCTCTCTCTGTCTCTCTCTGTCTGTCTCTCTCTGTCTCTCTCTGTCTCTGTCTCTCTCTGTCTCTCTCTCTCTGTCTCTCTCTCTGTCGGTCTCTCTGTCTCTCTGTCTCTCTCTCTCTCTCTCTCTGTCTCTCTCTGTCTCTCTCTGTCTCTGTCTCTCTCTGTCTCTCTCTCTGTCTCTCTCTGTCTCTCTGTCTCTGAAGCTGTTCAGTTAGGGTAAATTAAGAGTTTAAACACTGATGAAGAGTTTATCTCCAGCTGCAGTCGGTTCTGATTTTATGAATGACATTTTCAATCAGAAGTTGCTGCAGGAGTTCTGTTCTGAAAATAGAGGCCAAGTCCCGCCCCTTCCTGTGTCCACTCGCTAAATTATCTTTTAAAGTGACAAACGTCATCATGTGTGTAATTCAAACAGGATCTAAACATCCTCTGTCAGTTCACTCCTCCTCTAACGGGGGGGGTTTGTCTGTTTGGTGTGTAACTATTGTACTATGACTATGATGTATGTATAATTATTGTACTATGATTATGATTTTTGTGTGTAAGTATTGTACTATGACTAACTGGTAGCATGTGTTTGATTTTCCTGTTACCAATACTTAGAATATCTGTGATCTAGATTCATGTTGTTATATCTACGATGAGAAGTGTGTGAATATTTGTAAAAAAGAGAAAAGAGAACTTATTTTATGGAGGTGATGGAAGTGAAGTGCCTTTTATTTTTTACTCCTGAATCTGTTTTTATGATGTTTAAAACCTCTGATGTAATAAAATGCTTAGCGTGACGTTGTTGTTGTTTGTGTTGTCGACACTAGATGGTGCTGTCGGAGAATATGAATGTTTTTAGGTTTATGTTTGGGTGTTAAAGGGTGATAGACTGCAAAACCAAGTGTACCGTGTCATAGTGTAATAAGGACAGTTTGGAGGTAACTAGGACATACAGAGATACCCCCGTCATCTGCACAGCTCACAGTTTAAAACTGCTGCTGAAAACAGGCGAATGTCAACAAAGCTAAAAGCTGAGTCAGCATCCCAACTCCTAGACTTTTTCTCACCCCAACATTTACATCAGCTACACCACTGACCTGAGGTCAGCTAGTCTTCTGAATCTAGCTAGGTCACGCAGATCTCCAGAGGTCCGCTATGTAAGTACTAAATTCACTTCTGAGACTTTTTTATGCGAGAAATCAACTATGTAGAGGTCAAATATGGGCCGTTTTACCAACATTGATGGCTAACTGCAAATTATTGAAATCGGACCCAAGCGTTAGCTTTGTAAGACCTTGGTAGCTGTTCTATAAGTGGCGTGACGAAATTCACCAATGTGACCAATGAGAGAAGCCCATTTTGAGCAGCTTTACCCTGTAGGAGATGATTTCTACCAGCTGATAGTCTTTATTCTCCCTGTAGGAGATGATTTCTACCAGCTGATAGACTTTATTCTCCCTGTAGGAGATGATTTCTACCAGCTGATAGTCTTTATTCTCCCTGTAGGAGATGATTTCTACCAGCTGATAGTCTTTATTCTCCCTGTAGGAGATGATTTCTACCAGCTGACGGCAATATTTCCACAGTTTCCCCCTGAACTGATGACTGATGGGAAATGTTGCAACATCTGAAGAGCACTTAAAGGCAGCACAGAGAGGGCGTCTCCAACATGTTCCTGCTGTTGTCATATCTCTGTGAGGACGGTGATGGCTTCAGTCTACTCTTCAGCTCAGGTAACACATCTTATTTCAGTTGGTTTGATGAGGATTTCTCTCACCCTTTCAATGGATTAGTTTCAGTCTTAACTATCTCTGTTAAAACAATGTAGTCACATTATTGAGAAGAACTGCTGCTCTGTTTTTGTGCCTTTTACGTAGCTTACTGAACATTGGTTAGAATTGAACTTTCTGAAACATTTGATTTGAGATGAAAAGAACAAAGAGGGAATATGTTTCTGCTGATTCTTTGTTGTGACGCCACAGTTATTAGTGTTGCTGCTGTAAGCAGTCCAACAAAGTGCTGCTGCGAGGGACTAAACACTGATACATATATGTATATATATATATATATATATATATATATATATGATATATATATATATATATATATATATATATATATATATATATATATAGTACAGACCTACTGAACTGTTATTATAGTTGTGAAAACTAAAATCTGAATTTAAGATCTTTAAGAATCTTCTGGTAACCCTCGTGCTGTCTGTTGGTTTTTTTTGACGTTTTTATAATTTTTTCCATGTTTTTGTCACATTTTTCAACATTCTTTGACCATTTTATTTTTCAATTGCTGTGAAATTGAATAAAACATCCAGATTCAATGCAAGTAATGAACCATCATTTATTTTACTCGTGAAGAGCGTTGTATGGAACCATCCACACATCCACATTATTTTTTTGGACAGTGTGGTTGAAAGAAACCCAAATTTCCGATACAGAAACTTTTTAGAAAACGGGTCTGATTTGACCCGAGGACGACAGGAGAGGTAGAAAGATGTCTGTGAGTTCTGAGTTTAAAGTCACAATTCAGATTTCTTTTCCCTCAGAACTCAAATACATTTTTCACGTTACCCTATAATCCTAGTAGCAGATACACACATGTGTCTGTATTTGTGTGTGTGTATATGTGTGTGTATATATATATATATATATATATATATATATATATATATATATATATATATATATATATATATATATATATATACACTACCAGTCAAAAGTTTGGGGTCACTTAGAAATTTCCATTCCAGACAGAATACCAACAACAACCAACAAGATCAGAATACCAGCTGAGATCTGTTGCATTGTCTTTTTTAACCAGGGCAGCAGTTTTCAGATTACATTATGAGTTTATATAATTACTAAAGGGTTCTCAGTGTTTTCTAACTTAGCCTTTTAAAATGATATCAGATTAGTGAACAGAATGGGCCTTTGGAGCATTGGATGAATGGTTGCTGATAATGGGCAATGTAGATATTATATTAAAGATCAGCCACGTCTTTCTACAACAGTCGAGACCCCCTGACCACTTCTATATACATATACATATAGACATATATATATATATATATATATATACATATATATATATCTATACATATATATATATCTATACACATACATACATACATACATACATACATACATATATATATATCACCCAGTGTTTTTTATTTAAAAGGGTTTTTTAGTGTTTTGTCTTTGAATAAAAAAATAACGGCCCAGAATCTGTGATAATATTAATATTTTATTCTATTGTAATCTCATTACTTTCAGTACTGGAATAAATGTTTGAAGTATTTTTTCCACCACTACTTTTAACGATGAACACATTTTGTTTTCTACAGAGACCCAGAATGGCGCCAACCCCCCCCAGTAAGAACCAGTTTTTCTGTTCTGTTCAGGGAAGATTAAATGATTAATGAATGACAGACACGTATTGAAGTTATACTTAATAATTATAAAGTGTTACATGGTGGGACTCATTGACTTTATTTAAATTTATTTATGTGTAGTCTGTTTGATTTTAGTTGGTTGTCTAATTGATTTCATTAGTTCAGTGTGACATAACATCCCCGAAAAACACTCTCTGTTGTTGTTAACTCACTTTTGTTGTTAAATCATTTTTCTACCTTTCAGGTCAGCTGATCAGCTGTTGGCTCTGCTTAAGGAAAGCACCAAAGTAAAAGGTATACTACACATGTCATAAAACTATCTATGGTTAGTGTTTTACATGTTCCATCCTAATTCCTCCTGTCTGCCATTGGTTGCAGATCCAGATTACCTGAAATGGGTTTCAGACTTTGTGTCCAAGAATAAGAAGACCATTACCTTAAAGAAGCCAGCTGGTGCCAGGTTGAAGATAGGAGGCCTGGAAGACACCGTTTACAAAGGGAATCATGGCAAGTTGAATGGGTGGGGGAAGTTCTACCTTCCTAAGATAGTAAACATGAAGGTTTTAGGAGTAGTGGAGGGGAAGTTGTGCCCGTGTGATCAGCTGGTCCTGATGACCTGTGAGGACAGAAAGCTGTATGCCTTCGATGGAGAGGAAGAGGAGCTGCACATGGTGGCTGAGAGCCTGGAGAAGCTCGGTGAAAAGGGACTGACGTATCCAGCATCACAGAGCTACTACAAAGGAGAGGCCTTCAAAGATATGGTGAGAAGTTAAGGCTATGCAATTTCAATGTATTTACAGTATCAAATCATAACAAGAGTTATCTCAAGACACTTTACAGATAGAGGAGGTCTAGACCACACTCTCTAATTCACAAAGACCCAACAATTCCAGTACCTTCCCCACAAGCAAGCATTTAGTGCAACAGTGGTGAGGAAAAACTCCCTTTTAGGACAGGGAGTTTTAGAGACTGACCCAGGCTCTTGGTAGGTGGTGTCTGACGGTGCCGGTTGGGGGTGTGATGAACAGTGGCAATAACAATCAAGATAATGAAACAGTGACTAGAAATAATAGATGTAGTAGTTCAGGGCATAGCAGGGCACTGCAGGGCGTCGGGCAGGACCAAGGTGCCACCCTAATCCAAAGAAAACTGCGGGGCAAGAAAAGATAAGGACTCCGGGGGAATAAGCTCCCCAGAGCTAGGTTAGTAACAAGCATTTCTGGGACATGGATGCACACAGATGGAAAAAGAGATAGAAAGAGAGAGGAGCTCAGTGTGTCAAAGGAAGTCTAAAACTGTAACAGCAGAATTAAGAGCTGGTCCAAGGCAAACCAGGCCAGTTCTATAAGGGTTGGTAGGTGAATCTGATGACTATGAAGAGAAGCAGACAAGAGAAGGGATGCCATCACCCTCCCCCGCTGGTCTAGGGCGAACGCTGCAACTCCTCACTTTATAACTATAAGCTTTAGCAAAGAGGAGAGTTTTAAGTTTATTCTTAAAGGTGGTGACGGTGTCTGCCTCCCGAACCCAGACTGGGAGCTGGTTCCGCAGTAGAGGAGCCTGATAGCTGGAGGCTCTGGCTCCTGAACCCAGACTGGGAGCTGGTTCCACAGGAGAGGAGCCTGATAGCTGGAGGCTCTGGCTCCTGAACCCAGACTGGGAGCTGGTTCCACAGGAGAGGAGCCTGGTAGCTGGAGGCTCAAGCTTTTGTGCTTGTTGACTCTGATGATTCATTACCTGATTTTCTGATATTTTCTTTGGTGTGTAGACGGAGAAGGACTGGGACAAAGTGAGGAGCAGCGCTGTGGGGAAGAAGCTGGAAGCAGAGCATCTCAAACTGGTGAAAGAAAAAAAGCCCAAACTTTTGGAGAAACTGAAATCAGCCAAAGCTGCTGCCAAAGCTGCTGCCTGAGCTGTTGTTTCTCTATTTGTTAGGAGGAAAAGAAAAAGGTGTGAGGGTTCAGGTACCCTGTACATTTAATCTTTGGTCTATATCTTTACTATCCATGGAGCCATTTCTGGCCCAAAAAAAAGAAATGTGTCTGGGAGCGTGCGCTCCATGTTTAAAAGGCTCAGTCCTTCCTTTCTTTACTGCATGGCATCCCCCCCCTCTCTGCTCTCTCTTCTTTATTGTCTTCAGCTGTCCTGTCAAATAAAGGCCCAATATGCCCCAAAAAACAAAAAATGAATCTATCCAGAGCCGCAACAGCTTAAAAAATGAAGGTAGATTCTCTCTGCAGATCAATCAGCAATAATGATAACCCAGCAGCGTTGGCGGTGAAAGCAAATGAATCTGTCCTCTAAAGAGACTTCTTTATTTATATTTGGACTCTATAGCTAGTCTAAGGACACTCAAGACAGCCGACTTTAAGCCTTAAACAACAATAAACATGATTTTTGGGGGTTCTATTGAATCCTGAATCCCCTGGTTGGGGTTCTGCTGAGTCCTGAACCCCCTGGTTGAGGTTCTGCTGAATCCTGAATCCCCTGGTTGAGGTTCTGCTGAATCCTCGTCCCGTCCTCAGTCCATGAACACAGTCAACACATTAATGAAGTAAACAGTGACTGTCCTTCCTTTGCCGTACCTGAAGTTGCTGCATTCTGGCTGCTGTCTGTAGATTCCTTCATGCTCAGCTCGTATTCTTCCAGATGTTTCATACCAGATGTTGTAACAGCGGTGATGTTGTGTATTGTTTAGGGTCCTCGCCACCACCAGACTAATCAGCATTGCAGATTGAACATGTAGCTGGACTTGAATGGCCTTCTTTTGACTGAAAGTACTGCCAAACAACACTTTCTCTGCTCACTTTCCCACAGCCTACTGCATTGAACGGTCCACCTACATAAACAACTTTCCGTAATCAGCGGCGGCATCATTGCGTCAACCAGCGTAGCACGTGTAGTGCAAGTGTAGGGTTTGATTCAGTGGAAAAAAACTCTGCCCCGTCATAAAGCCCAATATTCAGCTGAATCAGAAGCCAAATCTTGGATTCGGTGCATCCCTGATAAATAACATTACTGTCTGTGAGAGCTGCAGGGAGCCTCTGCAGAGGGCTGAAGGCTGCAGACTCCTGGTCTACATTCACCAGGTTGTTGGTGTTTTAGGGTTCTTTAGTTCAATAAGTCAGTTAAAGCTTGTTGTTTCAGAGAGATTATTCAGGCCTGATGTATTATATTGTTTCCTCCTCTACTTTATGAAAAGCTTTCTGTTTGCAAGATGAACTATTAATAAAACATTTTATTCTCACTTCTACTCTGACTCCTTCAAATCATTGATTGGTAACAATCAACAGAACCTTTGCTCAGGTTAGTTCTCTAACATTATCTGGAGCTCCATCAGCAAAAACAGGAGAAGACATTCAGGATCAAAACCTAATTCATCACTTATTAAAAAAACATTCATGTAGCTGTCTCGCCAGTGTTTTCAACTGAATACATAAAGAGAAACTAATCTTTTTAGATAAATAAACTAAGAAGACCAGAGGCGATGTCTTTGAGACTGCAAGGGAAGCTCGGCTTCCCCTAAAATGTCAAAACATTAATGGTCAAATATGTACTATTGTGTTAACATTTTATTGACTAAAAAATGTGTTAAAACAGGTTCATCTGGAAGACGAGTTTGTTCAGAATCAGCTACATATAGCAGGTCGACTGACTTGACATCCTTCTCATACATTCCCGTTGTGTCACAGTGCATTTCCCTGTTGAACCCTGGCGTCCATGGACTTCTATGGGCCTGCTTTGAATAGTTTTTTTCAGTGCTTCGAAACTAGCAACCCGTAATCATTCCAATAGCTATAGTCGATTTTTCTTTCCTCCCGCGTGTCACAGAACCGTACGCCCACCCACGACCCTTTCCTGAACCCAACCGTCCTGTTTTTCCCGCGTGTCAAGGAACCGTAACATAACTGCGTCAAAAGGGACAGCAATAGTCCCGACCAAGCGCGTTTACTTAAAGCGCTAAAGGGACTGCAATAGTCCCGATGAACGACAAAGGCACCTGACCAAGCGTCCACATTTTACGAGATGAGTGTGAGAACCTGTTGAAACTAGACAGTCACTGGATACATGCTGCAATTATGTCCCGCCCACGGACGCTCAGCGTCTCTGGAGGTGAATGGAGGAGTGGGCTGGCCTGGACTCCTGTCGAAAGACTGCATCTCCTTTTGATTAACAGCGATTTGTACTATAAAAAGTCCCCGAAGATAATAATGTATACTTTATTAATCCTGCAAGGGGAAATTACAATGTTTTCACTCTGTTGTTATTACACACATTACACACAGGCCTGGATTACACACACATGCTCAGTACCTCTACATGCACTAATGGAGAGATGTCACAGTGAGGGAGCTTGCCCATGGAAAGGCGCCCCGAGCAGTTGGGGGTTCGGTGCCTTGCTCAAGAGCACCTTGGCAGTGCCCAGGAGGTGAACAGGCACCTCTCCAGCTACCAGTCCACCACCATACTTTGGTCCATATGTGGACTTGAACCAACCCAACTCCCTACTGACTGAGCTACTGCCATCCCATTCATATTCATTCAAACATATTCGAGCTCTGTCCCATCGCAGATTTTGCAAGTTTAGTCGAAAGACAAACTGCTGCAACCTATTTCTTGGTATTTGCTTGGCGAAATTGCTAGCCAATTTTCATCATCCATTTATACAATTATACACCTCATTCCTTGTTTTAGTTTAACCTAATTCCCACATTTCCTCCTTTGAGTTTAATATCGTTTCGTTAGATCGTTTGTTCATTCATTCAGTAGACTAGGCTAGTGTCGTAGGGGTGAACTAGCCAGCTAGCAAACTGCACATGGTGGCAGACAATGCTAATATTGTCAACCAGATATTGCCGAAGCCATTACAAACTCACACTGTGTGTGTGTGTGTGTGTGTGTGTCTGTGTGTATGTGTCAGGAGAGAGTGTGTGTGCATGTCAGAGAGAGGAGAGACGATAGCCTGTGATACAGCTGCAAACTTTTAAAGATTGTTTTTTATCAGGATTACTAAAATTCATTATCATCACCACCATCATCACCATCACAGTCACTAAGGTTAATTAGTAACAGGATTAGCAGCAGTGAGGTGGTAAACAAAAAGGGGTAAACTGGACCTCCAGTCATCCAATACGAACAAAAACAAATCATATTTTTAGATAAATTAATTTATGGAATGCTCCTTTTCCCTGTTTACATGTTTAAAATGTCTAGAAGACGCTATTAGCCTTTAATTCAAAGGAATCTTTTGCAGATATCAGAGTAAACCTATAGCCAAGTCTTGAAATATTACAGAAATATTAGGATAGCCTATAGAAAACATAACACCATAAGGTCTTTGCAATATTATTTAGATTTTTGGGATGGATCCTGGAATTTTGTCATTTATGATGGTGGCCGAAAATGAGCTTCCCCTCTTTGAAAGACCAGCATGGAGACTGATGAAGACATAGTGAGGACTGAAGTCAAACAAGGTCAATCTAAAGTAGATTACACCTTAGGACGTTTAGAAACTGCATCCACATTCATTTCTTATCTCAACTGGCTGTAATCTTTACACATTGATATCTCTTCACCGTGTAGCGTTACATCCCTACAGGTCATATTAAAACACATCAGAGCATCTGGAGGAAGTTGAATATCACTCATCATTTATTCATCAAGCCTCACTAATAATAATAATATATAATAAAATAAGTAAAACTCTTATCAGTTCACCTGGAAAAGATGCATCCAGACACCATGAATATTAGCAACAAACTCCATTAACTACTGAAAGAAATCTGGAACATAATTTGGTAGTCTACATATTTACTGTAAACTGTATATATGTTTTAGACACAGATAGACTATGTTAGTAGTAATAATGGTGCAAAATTATTTGAAATTCCTTTTTACTTTAATTGAAAAAACTTCTTTTTGCATGAGGGAGGACCCCTAAACCCCCCACTAAACACGTACCCCTAAGAGTTCCACAAACCGAGGCAAAACAATATGTTTACTTACATATTTTATATACTATTTAAGTAGGTTGGATATATTTAGTCACTATTTGTTGTACATTCTTTCTTGAGTTTCTTTCTTGAGTAGTGTGTTCTTATTCTTATTTTATTTTAGCACAGAAATTGGGCTGTTTTGAGAAAGCTTTACTCAAACATGAACCCAAAGTACTCATGGTTGAATTAGTCATTACTTTTTGCTTACAGTTCAGTTTCATTTCAGCTTTTTTTGATACCACACCCAAGTAAGCAGGAATGTGTTTAATGCAAGATACCATAACTAGCCATGGGACTTTGTGTCAGGACTCTTGACCTCTTTAATGGCACACACTCCTACATATTTGCAAAGACTTCTTCTCTGTAAAGGAGTGAGCAATGGTAAAACGGAACAAAGTAAGGCGCGGTCGTTTGAATAATAAGAGTTTCAGTTCCTGGTAGTAGCGTTGCATTTCCCCCATGACTCATTTCCAGGTTCTCCTTCTCCATAAACAACATGAAATCAAGGAGAGAGTTAACTTTTCACACACACACACACACACACACACACACACACACAGAAACACATACGCACACAGACACACACACAAAGAGACACACACACATACCTTTTATTTATGTCCACATGAAAAAAAAATGGTACAGGGACACAAATATTACAGATGCAGTACAATACATACGCAAACTCATGGACTAGTAGCATGCAGCAGGTAGTCACAATGTCACTTAATAAGCACAATATTCAGTTAAGGGTATAAGTAGCAACATCTCCGTTGCACCTATAGCCTAGCTCTGAGATGTTGTTTAGGAGTTTTGGGTATTTAACATACAGTCGACGTGAGAGGACGCTGGCGCTGTTTATTCGCTGCTTCTCCGTCTGCTATTGCCTCTTGTGTTCGTGTTTGTTAGTGTTCGCTGTACCCTTGAAGGAAAGCAAGTTTATTTCCTTCATCTCATCCCACTGGATTCACTCTAACTCTGGACAGCCCCTCAGCTGGTTCCAGAAGGTGTTCAGGCTCCTCAACCCGACTGTCGGCTCGTCGGTTAGCCGCTAGCTGGCTGCCCTCGTTCACCCAACGCGTGGCGGCTAATCCTAGCTGCTATATCGGCTTACCCGATTGCCTACCTCCTTCTCACTGGCAACCTCCACCTTTTCATCTCCTCCTGTAATGCCGTGGATCATTTTGGCACTCATCAGTCATCCACCTCTGTGCCCCTAGTCCACAGCTAACTGCTATCACGGAGCTCTCAGTCCCTCCACCCGGCATCATGTTCAAATATTCAACTCTGCAACTGGTTGATATGTCCAACTACTCCATTCCACCCTGCATCCCAGTCATCAAACAGCTCTGACTTCTATGTCGACACTGTTACATCCACAGAAGCTCTCGCCGCAAGTTTGACTACTTCCACCACGGACAATCCATTCCATCCATCTGGTGACCTGCATGCTCTGTCGCACCTCTCCCACGTCATCAGAATGCTTCTCCCACTGGATCACATAGGGCTGATCGCACCCTCAGGCTGCACAGAAAACCTGGACTGGACTACAGTGCTATCCGCACTTCACATACACCTATTCTCCAATCATTTGCAAATACACTCACTGTCCCCCCTCAACTGCAATACCCTCCTCCCCACTGACCACATGCACTGCTAACCCGGACAACCTCAGATCTCTCCAGCCTGTCCCCATCCCACCACCCTCTCACCATGCCAACTTTGCCCTCCTCAACACCCGATTGCTCAACAATACAGATCCTGATCTCCATAAACTAATCCTTGACAACACTCTGGACTTCCTTCTGCTCACCGATACCTGGCAACAACGACTTCTTCTCCCTCAACCAAGCATCCCCCCCTGTCTACAACTACATCTGCAAACCCTGCCCATCCCCCGTGGAGGTGGTCTCGCCAATATTTTCAATCAGAACTTCCAGATCACAGAACTCATCCTCCCCTCAGTATCAGCGTTTGAATTTCTCGCCTTTAAAGCTCTTTCCTCCATTACAGTCATCCTAAACCAAATCCCTCCTTCCTCTCTGATTTTACTGAACTCCTCACACTAGCCTCATCTCTCTCTCCATGTCTGCTGCTACTTGGTGACTTAAATATTGACATAGGCTCCCCCACCTGCAAGCTTTCATCAGAATTCACAATTTTACTGGACAACTTGACTCTCATCCAACATGTCACATTCCCCACCCATGAAAAAAAGACACATCCTCGACCTGGTCTGCTCCACAAACCAACCGGTGCTCGACCTCCATCCATGCCTCTTTCCCTTCTCTGATCACAAACTGATATGGTTCACCATCCATTCTCCAACCCCACGCCCCCACCTCCTCAGAGAATTCACCTTCCGCAACTTTAAATCTATCAATCCCCACCATCTCTCTGACCTGCTCTCCACCACTCTCCACCTGGACTCAACCCTCACCTCACCTGATGATCACACAAACCACCTCAACTCCACCTTGTCTACCTCCCTCAACACTCTGCCTCTTCACCCTGGTACACACCTGCACTCTGGAAAATGAAACTGGCCGCCAACTTGAATGTCTGACAAAAAAAATCATCTCCCACAGTCTACCATGAAGCCTATAAACTCCACCTCACTGCCTACAAAGATGCCCTCACTGCTGCCAAATCTGCCTACCTCTCCACCATCCTCACCAACCCCTGTCAAAACCCCAGAACCCTCTTCTCCACAATGAACAACCTCATCAAGCCTCGGACCAACACCCTCCCTACCTCTACTCCGGATCTCTGCAACTCATTCCTCCACTTTTTCGCTGACAAAATCAACATCCTTTATCAAACTTTATCCCCTGTATCTGACCTCCCAGTATCTACTCCAGCACCTACCACGGCCCCTCTTCTCCTCATCCCTCCTGACCTCCCGACCCCTCCTCCACACTGCCTCCTCTCCCAGTTTGACTTGGTCACCCCTCCTGAAATCTCTAAACTTATCAGCTCTTCCAAACCCACTACCTGCTCCCTTGACTCCCTCCCTACTCCACTCCTGAAGTCCTGCCTCCCCGTCCTATGCCACTACCTCACTAACCTCTTCAAATCCTTACTGTCCCTTGGAACTGTCCCCTCTGCCTTCAACACTCCTTAAAAAACCTGGCCTGGATCCCTCCTCCCTCAACAACTACCGCCCAATATCCAATCCCCTTTCTGTCTAAAACCCTGGAACGTATAGTCACCTCACAACTACAAACCCATCTTCATGCCAATAACCAATTTGAACCTCTCCAATCTGATTTTCGCCCCCTCCACAGCACAGAAACTGCTCTCCTCAAAGAACCAGAACCTATGCAAGTGGGCCGAGCTCACCTATCTCCGACCAAACGTCTCCATTGTAGGAACTCCGGTGAGTGCCTCTACTGCGGAGGGAAGGGTCAACTCTCTGAGACACGCACTGCCAGGTCCGTGGATGGCAGACTTCTGGCCCATGTAACTCATGTCACCCTCCCCATCAAGTTAGTTCTGTCTGGCAATCTCCATGAGAAAATATTCTTCAACCTTATCACTGCTCCCAATACACCTGTTATTCTGGGGTTTCCCTGGTTAACGTTACATAACCCACACGTGGATTGGTCGGCTGGAAGAATTGCTAGTTGGAGCCCATTCTGTCATTCAAACTGTTTACAGTCAGCCCTTCCCCCTGCTGGATGTACCAGTAGAGACACTTGCACTGAGCTTCCTGATTTGTCCACTATCCCCTCTGACTACCATGAGCTTAGGGAGGTGTTTCGTAAAGACCTGGCACTTTCCCTTCCTCCGCATCAACCCTATGACTGTGAGATAAAACTGCTCACTGATGCACCTTTACCCACCAGCAGGCTCTATAATCTGTCTAGACCAGAGAGGGAGGCTATGGAGAGTTACATCAGGGACTCTCCTAATGGGGGACTCATCTGTCTGTTCTCCTCTCCAGTTAGGGCGGGGTTTTTCTTTGTTGAGAAGAAGGATAAGACCCTCTGACCCTGCATAGACTATCGAGGCCTTAACAACATAACTGTCAAGTACCAGTACCCCCTACCTTTAATTAACTCCGCTTTTGAGTCCCTACAGCAAGCCAAAATCTTCACCAAGTTGGCTCTTCGCAATGCCTATCACCTGGTTCGGATTAAGGAGGGGGATGAGTGGAAGACCACATTTAATACGCCCCAGGGTAACTTTGAGTACTTGGTGATGCCTTTCGGTTTGACTAACGCGCCTGCGGTATTCCAAAGCCTTGTGAATGATGTGCTCAGAGATTTTTTGAACCACTTTGTATATGTATATCTGGATGACATCCTCATTTTTTCAAAAGACACTGCTGAAAATGTTTCCCACGTCCGTCAGGTGCTCCAGAGACTACTTGAAAACAAGCTCTATGTGAAGGCAGAGAAGTGCGAGTTCCACACTAAATCTGTACGTTTTTTGGGGTACATTCTTGACAGCGGGCAGATGAAGACAGATCCTGAGAAGATTAGAGCGGTTGCTGAATGGACAACTCCCACCTCCCGTAAGCAGTTACAATGCTTCCTGGGTTTTGCCAATTTTTATAGACGTTTTATCAGGGACTATAGTAAGGTTGCGGCTCCCCTCACTCGACTCACTTCAGTTAAGATCCCATTCACCTGGCCTCCGGAGGCACAAACTGCTTTTTATCGGCTTAAGACCTTGTTTACTTCCGCACCTAACCTAGTCCATCCTGACCCCGATAAGCAGTTCATTGTTGAAGTGGATGCTTCAGACAGCGGGGTGGGGGCAGTACTCTCCCAGCGTTTTGGACCGGACCAGAAACTTTTTTCTCTCGCCACCAGAACGGAACTATGATGTGGGGAACAAGGAGTTGCTTGGCGTGAAGTTGGCTTTGGAGGAGTGGCGGAATTTCCTGGAGGGCTCTGAACAGCCTTTTATTGTTTGGACTGATCATAAAAATCTGGCTAACCTTCAGTCTGCTAAGAGACTGAACTCTCGCCAGGCACGTTAGGCATTGTTTTTTTGGATGTTTTAACTTTGTGTTAACTTACAGACCAGGCTCCAGAAATGTTAAGCCGGATGCCTTGTCCCGAATTCATCAACCCGTGGAGGATATTCCCTGCTCAGACACCATCCTCCAACCCAGTTGTGTGGTAGCGGCTATCTCCTGGGAGATTGAGGCTGCGGTCAGAGGGGCCCAGAGGGATCAGCCTGACCCAGGTAACGGTCCAGCTAATCGTTTGTTTGTACCTGACTCTGTTCGTTCCCAAGTCTTGCAGTGGGTCCACATTTCCCGGTTCGCCTGTTACCCTGGCTTAAACCGTACCCTGTCTCTGCTTAAGAGGAATTTTTGGTGGGCCACCATGGAAGCTGACATCTCAGCCTACGTGTTGGCATGCACAGTCTGCGCCCAGAGTAAGGCGTCCCATCGACCCCCTGCAGGCCTACTGCACCCTCTGACCATGCCTGGCCGTCCATGGTCACATATTGCTCTGGACTTCGTTACAGGCCTGCCCCCATCCCAAGGTAACAACACCATTTGCACAATAGTGGACCGTTTTTCTAAGTCTGTGCTCTTTATTGCTCTGCCCCTGGATATAGTCTCGGACAGAGGACCCCAATTCACATCCCAGGTATGGAAAGAGTTTTGTAAATCTCTTGGTGCTACGTTCAGTCTCTCATCTGGTTTCCACCCTTAGACTAATGGGCAAGCAGAGTGGGCCAATCAAGACTTGGAAGCAGCCCTGCGTTGTGTGGCATCCACCAACCCATCCTCCTGGAGCTCGCAGCTTGCCTGGGTGGAGTATGCACACAACTCCCTGTCCAGCTCGGCCACAGGGCTGTCCCCATTTGAGGCCTCTCTTGGGTATAAACCCCCTCTGTTTCCTTCTCAGGATAGTGAATTGATGGTTTCCTCAGTCCAGCACCACCTCAGATGCTGCCACAAGATTTAGAGGGAGACCCGGTCTGCTCTTCTCTGCTCCGTGACAAGCAAATGTGGCCTCGCTGATCGCCACCGGACTCCGGCCCTCACGTATGAACCAGGTCAGAGAGTTTCGCTTTCCTCAAGAAACATTCCTCTCAGGACTGACTCTAAGAAACTCTCCCCCCGGTACATTGATCCTTTTGTCATTGACCGAGTCATCAACCCCTCAGCTGTCAGATTGAGGCAACCACATACGATGAGGATCCACCATGCTTGAGCGTGTACTGGAGCTGGCGGAACAGCAAGCCACGGCAGCAGGTCTTAAGGCGTAGGTCACACTGGTAGGTGCAACAATCTGGCACCGATGGTGAGTTTCTCCCAGGAATAAATACTGCAAGGTTGGTAAGTGGAATTGACTGCAGCTGCACAGGTAGTGATTAGCGGGATAGCCAGCAGCTGAGCAGAGGTAGATTGACCGGCCACGCCAGGAATACACATCAACAGACACAATGGGGGAAAAAAGGGGAGAGACACACACACACAAGATGGGAGACAGCAACTGCCCACATAACAGTCACACTGTGTGTGTGTGTGTGTGTGTGTGCGTGCGTGCGTGCGTGTGTGTGTGTGCATGTCTGAGAGAGGAGAGATGATAGCCTGTGATACAGCTGCAAACTTTTAAAGATTGTTTTTTATCAGGATTACTAAAATTCATTATCATCACCACCATCATCACCATCACAGTCACTAAGGTTAATTAGTAACAGGCTTAGCAGCAGTGAGGTGGTAAACAAAAAGGGGTAAACTGGACCTCCAGTCATCCAATACAAACAAAAATAAATCATATTTTTAGATTAATTAATTTATGGAATGCTCCTTTTCCCTGTTTACATGTTTAAAATGTCTAGAAGACGCTATTAGCCTTTAATTCAAAGGAATCTTTTGCAGATATCAGAGTAAACCTATAGCCAAGTCTTGAAATATTACAGAAATATTAGGATAGCCTATAGAAAACATAACACCATAAGGTATTTGCGAACTAATTATTAGGCCTAATTCTCATTGACACATAATTTGCAATATTATTTAGATTTTTCGGATGATCCTGGAATTTTGTCATTTATGATGGTGGCCGAAAATGAGCTTCCCCTCTTTGAAAGACCAGCATGGAGACTGATGAAGACATAGTGAGGACTGAAGTCAAACAAGGTCAATCTAAAGTAGATTACACCTTAGGACGTTTAGAAACTGCATCCACATTCATTTCTTATCTCAACTGGCTGTAATCTTTACACATTGATATCTCTTCACCGTGTAGCGTTACATCCCTACAGGTCATATTAAAACACATCAGAGCATCTGGAGGAAGTTGAATATCACTCAGCATTTATTCATCAAGCCTCACTAATAATAATATAATAAAATAAGTAAAACTCTTATCAGTTCATCTGGAAAAGATGCATCCAGACACCACGAATATTAGCAACAAACTCAATTAACTACTGAAAGAAATGTAGAACATAATTTGGTAGTATATATATATATATATATATATATATATATATATATATGTGTGTGTGTGTGTGTGTGTGTGTGTTTTAGACACAGATAGGCTATGTTAGTATAATGGTGCAAAATGATTTGAAATTACATTTTTCTTTAATTGAAAAAAATTATTTTTTGCATGAGGGAGGAAAGTACTCATGGTTGAATTAGTCATTACTTTTTGTTTACAGTTCAGTTTCAGTTCAGCCTTTTTGATACCAAACCCGAGTACGCAGGAATGTGTCTAATGCAAAATATTGCAACTAGCCATGTGACTTTGTGTCAGGACTCTTGACCTCTTTGATGGCACACACTCCTACATATTTGCAAAGACTTCTTCTCAGTAAAGGAGTGAGCAATGGTAAAACGGAACAAAGTAAGGCGCGGTCGTTTGAATAATAAGAGTTTCAGTTCCTGGTAGTTGCGTTGCATTTCCCCCATGACTCATTTCCAGGTTCTCCTTCTCCATAAACAACATGAAATCAAGGAGAGAGTTAACTTTTCACACACACACACACACACACACACACACACACACACACACACACACACAGAAACACATACGCACACAGACACACACACATAGAGACACACACACATACCTTTTATTTATGTCCACATGAAAAAAAATGGTACAGGGACACAAATATTACAGATGCAGTACAATACATACGCAAACTCATGGACTAGTAGCATGCAGCAGGTAGTCACAATGTCACTTAATAAGCACAATATTCAGTTAAGGGTATAAGTAGCAACATCTCCGTTGCACCTATAGCCTAGCTCTGAGATGTTGTTTAGGAGTTTTGGGTATTTAACATATAGTCGACGTGAGAGGACGCTGGCGCTGTTTATTCGCTGCTTCTCCGTCTGCTATTGCCTCTTGTGTTCGTGTTTGTTAGTGTTCGCTGTACCCTTGAAGGAAAGCAAGTTTATTTCCTTCATCTCATCCCACTGGATTCACTCTAACTCTGGACAGCCCCTCAGCTGGTTCCAGAAGGTGTTCAGGCTCCTCAACCCGACTGTCGGCTCGTCGGTTAGCCGCTAGCTGGCTGCCCTCGTTCACCCAACGCGTGGCGGCTAATCCTAGCTGCTATAGCGGCTTACCCGATTGCCTACCTCCTTCTCACTGGCAACCTCCACCTTTTCATCTCCTCCTGTAATGCCGTGGATCATTTTGGCACTCATCAGTCATCCACCTCTGTGCCCCTAGTCCACAGCTAACTGCTATCACGGAGCTCTCAGTCCCTCCGCCCGGCATCATGTTCAAATATTCAACTCTGCAACTGGTTGATATGTCCAACTACTCCATTCCACCCTGCATCCCAGTCATCAAACAGCTCTGACTTCTATGTCGACCCTGTTACATCCACAGAAGCTCTCGCCGCAAGTTTGACTACTTCCACCACGGACAATCCATTCCATCCATCTGGTGACCTGCATGCTCTCCTACATACAGTTGTGTTCAAAATAATAGCAGTACAACATCACTAACCTCATAAATCAAATTCTTTGGTAGAAGTGATATTTCTACATGGTAAATAATTTACTAGTAAGTGTTGCAGAGTCATAGAAAACCAACAGTCATGACATGATGCTGCTCATTCTGTGTAATTGAATCTGTAATTGAAAGGGGCATGTTCAAAATTATAGCAGTGTTGTGTTCAATTAGTGAGGTGATTGATTCTGTGAAGAAACACGTGTCAATTATGGCCCATATTTAAGGAAGGAAGGAAGCAAATGTTGTGCATGCTGGTTATAGTGCATTTCACATTGAAATACTCTGCAAAATGGGTCGTTCCAGACATTGCTCTGAGGAACAGCAGACATTGATTAAAAAGTTGATTGGAGAGGGGAAAACATATAAAGAAGTGCAGAAAATGATAGGCTGCTCAGCCAAAATGATTTCAAATGCCTTGACATGCATCCAAAGCCTGAATGACGTGGGAAAAAATTGTCAACTACCATTTGAATGGATCGAAGAATAGCCAAAATGGCAAAGGCTCAACCAATGATCAGCTCCAGGAAAACCAAAGAAGACTTACAGTTACCTGAGAGTACTGTTAGGATCAGAAGAAGGCTATGTGAAGCTAAGCTATCAGCTAGAAGCCCCCGCAAAGTCCCATTGCTGAAAAAAGTCATCTACTGCCATTGAAATTGAAATTTGCCAAAGGACACATTGACTGGCCAAAGGAGAAATGGGGCAACATTCTGTGGACTGATGAGTGCAAAATTGTTCTTTTGGGGTCTAGGGGCCGCTGACACTTTGTCCAACGACCGTCATGCACTGAATTCAAGCCACAGTATACTGTGAAGACAGTAAAGCATGGTGGTGCAAAAATCATGTTATGGGGATGTTTATCATACTGTGGTGTTGGGCCTATTTATCGCATACCAGGGATCATGGATCAGTTTCAATACATCAAAATACTTGAAGAGGTCATGTTACCTTATGCTGAAGAGGAAATACCTTTTAAATGGGTCTTTCAACAAGACAATGACCCAAAACACACCAGTAAGCGAGCAAAGTCTTGGTTCCAGATGAACAAGATTGATGTTATGGAGTGGCCAGCCCAATCCCCAGACCTCAACCCCATAGAAAACTTGTGGAGTGACATCAAAAATGCTGTTTCTGAGGCAAAACCCAGTAATGCAGAATTGTGGATTGTAGTTCAATCGTCCTGGGCGGGAATACCTGTTCACAGGTGCCAGAAGTTGGTCGACGCCATGCAACACAGATGTGAAGCAAAGCTCAGAAAGTTGTTGCAGCCCTCTTACTACCTACTTGTGTGTGTGTGTGTCCTAAGCTACCAAATATGAAAACGAGTAGTCTGCACCTTTAGCCCAGCTCTGAGATGGTGTTTAGGAGTGGTTGGTATTTAACTACCTTGGTGTAGAAAGTCTCCTCAATGCTGGAATCAAAGGTGCAGCCTACCTCCAAAATGTCCAGCTCACTGGACTCCTCATTAATGATAACATCTGGTGTATTGACAACCAGGTGTAAGAAAGTAGTAGAGTTACTACTGCAATGCTGAAACATGGATAGTTTTACCTGAGAATGTTTGTACATTCTTACTGAGGGTGGAAAATGGTTTGATATGTCTTTTACTATGAGGTCTACTATTCTGTCATGATGTGCTATGTGCATTCATTTGTAGGCATGGCAGCCATTTAGGTTGTGTGACAGTGTTTTAGTGATATGTTCTGAGGTGTGATGCAAGCAATAAGGGACCTGAGTTGTTGGAAACCAGATAGAGAGGTTGAGTCTGGTAGGGAAGACTTGTAATCTGGCTTTTACTGTGAATATGAGAATGTCCTCATTGAGTGCAGTGTTCTTGATGAATGAGTGAGACACAGAATAATCAGCAAAAGGAAGACATGCAAGTTTTCCCTGAAGTTTCAGTCCAGTCCAGTCTCGTTGCTGTTGATGTTGGTGTAAGTCCATAAGAGTTTGCCGGCCACCTGCAGGTGTTAACAGGTGGCTGTGACCACCATATGTGGCTGTTGCCTTGATGACAGTGAGAGGGTCAGTTATAATGTCCTCTGAGACCATCACAGTCCCAGAGTCAGACCGCACCCACTCCAGTGACACTCCTGTTCGGATGCAGAGGTCATTCAGATCTGGCCAGTCTGACCAGATCCCAAAACCAGTAGAGTGGGTATCAAGTTGTCCGCTGTTTTTCCTTTTGAATTCTAGGAAGTGAGGATCCGACTCCCTGGACCTTGCGCCTTCTTAGGTCCAGAAACATGGAGGATCGAGCCAGCTCCCTAACATCTTTGTCATCGCTGTTCAGAATGTTCAGAAGATGGGAAATCTGCATGCTGGTGTAGATCCACTCTATGTTTGGTACCCCCAGTCCCCCTTCCCACTGGGGGTGAAAGATAATGTCACAGGTGCTGTGTGTGTTGAGTCCAAACCATTTTCGCACTAAGCTCACTGTTTTGTTATTCATTTCACTTAGGACTTTCTGCTGGATGTGAGTGAGAGAACAGATGTTGCACTTTTGACAGTGCTACCTGTCTGATAGCCTCCAACTTCATAGTCAGAGGCAGTGGGCATCTGTCAATCAAGTCCAACATGGATGGAAACTCAGACAAGATGGTGTTTACTTGCTCCTTCCATTCTCCTGCAATGTTGATTTTGTGTCCAACATAGCTGTATGTCTCATAAAGGGAATATACACGTATGGGGTTTTATGCTATTGTGAACTCAGGGCATTAATACATTTTTTAACTATACCATTGATTCCCTCCACTCCTCCTCTCATACAGAACAGCACCATTTTGTCTCCTTAATCTCCAGACCTGACCATTCCAGAAAGGAATCTGTCCTGGCGAGCATGTTTGTAATTATACTCTCATCTCGGGAGGCAATTTGGAAGTCATTGGCATAGTCCTGTACTGGGTTAGGGGAGATGGCACGAGGGGGGGCACTCTGACACAGCCATTTTAACCATTGGTTAATGGCAATTATAAAATCAACTGCGCTCCATGGACATCCATCCATCCATCCATCCATCTTCATCCGCTTATCCGGGGTCGGGTCGCGGGGGTAGCAGCTCCAGCAGGGGACCCCAAACTTCCCTTTCCCGGGCCACATTAACCAGCTCCGACTGGGGGATCCCGAGGCGTTCCCAGGCCAGGTTAGAGATATAATCCCTCCACCTAGTCCTGGGTCTCCCCCGAGGCCTCCTCCCAGCTGGACGTGCCTGGAACACCTCCCTAGGGAGGCGCCCAGGGGGCATCCTTACCAGATGCCCGAACCACCTCAACTGGCTCCTTTCGACGCAAAGGAGCAGCGGCTCTACTCCGAGCTCCTCACGGATAACTGAGCTTCTCACCCTATCTCTAAGGGAGACGCCAGCTACCCTCCTGAGGAAACCCATTTCGGCCGCTTGTACCCTGGATCTTGTTCTTTCGGTCATGACCCAGCCTTCATGACCATAGGTGAGGGTAGGAACAAAAACTGACCGGTAGATTGAGAGCTTTGCCTTCTGGCTCAGCTCTCTTTTCGTCACAACGGTGCGATAAATTGAATGTAATACCGCACCTGCTGTGCCGATTCTCCGACCAATCTCCCGCTCCATTGTCCCCTCACTCGCGAACAAGACCCCAAGGTACTTGAACTCCTTCACTTGGGGTAAGGACTCATTCCCTACCTGGAGAAGGCACTCCATCGGTTTCCTGCTGAGAACCATGGCCTCCGATTTAGAGGTGCTGATCCTCATCCCAGCCGCTTCACACTCGGCTGCGAACCGATCCAGTGAGTGCTGAAGGTCACAGGCCGATGATGCCATCAGGACCACATCATCTGCAAAAAGCAGCGATGAGATCCCCAGCCCACCGACCTGCAACCCCTCTCCACCCCAACTACGCCTCGATATCCTGTCCATAAATACTACAAACAGGATTGGTGACAAAGCGCAGCCCTGGCGGTGGCCAACTCTCACCTGAAACGAGTCCGACTTACTGCCGAGAACCCGGACACAGCTCTCGCTTTGGTCGTACAGAGATTGGATGGCCCTGAGAAGGGACCCCCTCACCCTGTACTCCCGCAGCACCTCCCACAGTATCTCCCGGGGCACCCGGTCATACGCCTTCTCCAGATCCACAAAACACATGTAGACTGGTTGGGCATACTCCCAGGCTCCCTCCAGGATCCTTGCGAGAGTAAAGATCTGGTCCGTTGTTCCACGACCAGGACGGAATCCGCATTGTTCCTCTTCAACCTGAGATTCGACTATCGACCGAACCCTCCTTTCCAGCACCTTGGAGTAGACTTTACCGGGGAGGCTGAGAAGTGTGATACCCCTGTAATTGGCACACACCCTCTGGTCCCCCCTTTTTAAAAAGGGGGAACCACCACCCCGGTCTGCCACTCCTTAGGCACCGTCCCCAGACTTCCACGCAATGTTGAAGAGGCGTGTCAACCAAGACAACCCCTCCACACCCAGAGCTTTAAGCATTTCTGGACGGATCTCATCAATTCCTGGGGCTTTGCCACTGTGGAGTTGTTTAACTACCTCAGCAACCTCCACCAGGGAAATTGATGCCAATCCCCCCTCATCCTCCAGCTCTGCCTCTACCATAGAGGGCGTATTAGTCGGATTTAGGAGTTCCTCAAAGTGCTCCTTCCACCGCCCTATTACCTCCTCAGTTGAGGTCAACAGCGTCCCCATCCTTACTGTACACAGCTTGGATGGTTCCCCGCTCCCCCCTCCTGAGGTGGCGAACGGTTTTCCAGAAGTACCTTGGTGCCGACCGAAAGTCCTTCTCCATGTCTTCTCCGAACTTCTCCCACACACGCTGCTTTGCCTCTTTCACGGCAGAGGCTGCAGCCCTTCGGGCCCTTCGGTACCTTGCAACTGCCTCCGGAGTCGTCTGGGATAACATATCCCGGAAAGACTCCTTCTTCAGTCGGACGGCTTCCCTGACCACCGGTGTCCACCACGGTGTTCGTGGGTTACCGCCCCTTGAGGCACCTAAGACCCTAAGACCACAGCTCCTCACCGCAGCTTCAGCAATGGAAACTTTGAACATTGTCCACTCGGGTTCAATGCCCCCAGCCTCCACAGGGATGCACAAAAAGCTCCGCCGGAGGTGTGAGTTGAAAGTCTGTCGGACAGGGGCCTCCTCCAGACGTTCCCAATTTACCCGCACTACCCGTTTGGGCTTACCAGGTCTGTCCAGAATCTTCCCCCACCCCCTGACCCAACTCACCACCAGATGGTGATCGGTTGACAGCTCCGCCCCTCTCTTCACCCGAGTGTCCAAAACATATGGCCTCAGATCAGATGAAACGATTATAAAATCGATCATTGACCTTTGGCCTAGAGTGCTCTGGTACCAAGTACACTTATGAGCATCCCTATGTTCGAACATGGTGTTCGTTATAGACAATCCATGACTAGCACAGAAGTCCAACAACAAACAACCACTCTGGTTTAGATCAGGGAGGCCGTTCCTCCCAATCACGCCTCCATGTGTCTCCATCATTACCCACGTGCGCGTTGAAGTCCCCCCCAGCAGAACTATGGAGTCCCCGACTGGAGCCCCATGCAGGACTCCACTCAAGGTCTCCAAGAAGGCCGAATACTCTGAACTCCTGTTTGGTGCATATGCACAAACAACAGTCAGAGTTTTCCCCCCCACAACCCGCAGGCGTAGGGAGGCGACCCTCTCGTCCCACCGGGTTAAACTCCAACGTAGCGGCGCTCAGCCGGGGGCTTGTGAGTATCCCCACACCCGCCCGGCGCCTCACACCCTGGGCAACTACGGAGAAGAAAAGAGTCCAACCCCTATCCAGGAGTATGGTTCCAGAACCAAGACTGTGCGTAGAGGTAAGCCCCACCAGATCTAACCGGTAGCGCTCCACCTCCCGCACAAGTTCCGGCTCCTTCCCCCACAGAGAGGTGACATTCCACGTCCCCCAGAGCCAGCCTCTGCTGCCCGGGTCTGGTCCGTCGAGGCCCCTGACCTTCACTGCCACCCATGTGGCAGCGCACCCGACCCCAGCGGTTCCTCCCACAGGTGGTGGGCCCATGGGATGGAGGGATGTCCGCCACGTAGCTTTTTCGGGCTGTGCCCGACCGGGCTCCGTGGCAAACCCGGCCACCAGACGCTCGCTGACGAGCCCTCCATCTGGGCCTGGCTCCAGACGGGGGCCCCGGGCTTCCTCCGGGCAGGGTCACTTCATCCCTTCCTCGATTTTTCATAGGATTTTTGAACCATTCTTTGTCTGGCCCCTCACCTGAGACCACTTTGCCTTGGGAGACCCTACCAGGAGCACAAAGCTCCAGACAACACAGCCCTCAGGTTCATAGGGACACACAAACCTCTCCACCACGATAAGGTTCCCTGCTCCATGGACAGCCAGTCTTAATGCCTATTTGAAGTGGTGTTGGGTGAGTAAGCTGTTTTCCACAGATTACTTCGATGAAGGAGCCTCTGTACTCATCTTTCTCTATGTCAATGAACAGTTGAGGTAGTTGTATTTAATCTAGTGATCAGATCATGACATTGTGCGGTAGAGTCCCAAATGCATCTCTAAAGTCTAAGAAGACTAAATGAAATCTGCAGGACTCATGCTTAAAGTCATCATCCCTGTTTTAAGGCAAAACACATGCTCATTCATACCTTGCCTGTTGATATATGCCTTTTGCTTGGTGGATAATATGTCAGCCTCCACCAGCCAAAGGAGGACTCTGGCCAGTATGCATTTCATGAATACCTTGTAGATGGTTGGGAGGAGGGATATATCCCTCCATTTTGATGGATCTTCAGGGATGTTGTCTTTTTTTGGAACACAATGTACTAATGCTCCTTTCCAGGAATCTGCTACTCTCTCATTTTCAAAATAGACATTGACCAATGTTGGTTGAAAATTGGAAGGTTGAAAGGCTTGAGCGTGTATTAGAGCTGGCGGAACAGCAAGCCACGGCAGCAGGTCTTAAGGCGTAGGTCACACCGGTGGGTGCAACAATCCGGCGCTGATGGTGAGTTTCGATCAGTAATAAATACTGCAGGGTTAGTCAGTGGAATTGACTGCAGCTGCACAGGTAGTGATTAGCGGGATAGCCAGCAGCTGAGCAGAGAGGTAGATCGACTGGCCACGCCCCTTGACCTATTTCCAGTCAGCGTCAGGAATACACACAAACAGACACAATGGGGGAAAAGGGGAGAGACACACACACAAGAAGGGAGACAACAGCTGCCCACATAATGTGTGTATGTGTGTGTGCATGTCAGAGAGAGGAGAGTTGATAGCTTGTGATACAGCTGCAAACTTTTAAAGATTTTTTGGTAGCACTTTATAATAACTATCCATAATTCATCATTTATTAAGCATTAGTTAACTATTAGTTAATGGTTTGTTCATTATTATTTATGCATTATAACTGTGTATTATTAATTGTTCATACATAGTTCATCATGAGTAAAGTATTTGTTCACACAGTTATAAATGGTTTGTTCATAGTAAATAAGCCTATCTTGAAAAATATGTTTGTAAGTACATGATTTATACTTAACAAATAATGAAACAACCATTTATAAATGAAATCATTTTCCCATTATAAACCAGTTGCAAACTATTACTAAATGCATTGTTCATCATTTGTAAAGCATTGCTCCTGTTAATTCTCATAAATAATGCATTTGTATACACACTCATAAATGGTTTGTTAATAGTAAATAAAGCTCTCAATAATTATGTTTATAAATAGAAGTTTGACACTTTCTAAGTATTGCAAAACCAACTGGTAAATTAAATAATTTTCCCTTTATAAACTATCTACAAACTATTAGTAATTTCTTTGTTTATCATTTGTATATCATAGTTCCTACATTCATTCTAATCAGTAAAGCATTAGTAAATGCAGCTAGTAGATGGTTGGTCTATAGTAAGTAAGCTCATGAAAAATGTTCATCAGTTTATTTTTTAATAATTCCTAAATGATGCATTAACCATGTGTAAATGAAGTCTTCTTAACATTATTAACTAGGTATCCAGGAATGTATAAGGTTGGTTAAAAACTAGGAAGTTAATGATTAACAGACTATCTACACCTACATTTGTTCATGTCTTAAATAAAATGTTATGATTTA